>NW_028121799.1:0-33561 GCF_965194805.1 Balaenoptera borealis | reverse complement strand
CTAGTTTCAGGACACATAGTACACTTCCACTCATGGGCGTATAAATTGGGAAAACTAAAAATCAGCAAGGCACAGGCACCCCAAAGTTTAGGGCTGCTCTGTTGACAAGAACCTCCACTTCGTTACACCTTAAATATCCCAGGAAAGAGAAAAATGGATAAAGAAGTTGTGGTCCTTTTGTACAATGGAATATCACTCAGCCATGAAATCAACGTCATAAGGCTAGTAGCAGCATGATGAGTGGATTTAGGTACGACGATTCTAAGTGAAATAAGTCACACAGAAAAAGACACTTATCATAAGATATCACTTATAGAGGGAATGTAAAAACCGCTACCCTTGCACTGAATTACAAAACAGAACAGAGTCACACGTTTAGAAAACACACTATGGCTGCTTAACGGGAAAGGTGAGGTGGGGTGATGCATAAAACAAGGGTTTCAAATTAGCTCAGAGACCGTTCCATAAACCCAATATGTAATAGACAAGACCTACTCCTTGCTCAGTGATCTGGACTCAAAACCCCCTATTCACCGCCCAAGAATATATCTGACTAGTAAGAATCTTAAAACCTATGTATTGATATCTCTCTGTAAGTGAGTCAAGTGGGTGTAAAGCGGCATAAACACAGCAAGTGAAAAGCAGCTAAACCCCTTTATAAAAATCAATCACTTTTAAAAACCCGTGAAACAAAGACAGTGAAAGAGAGAGAAATTCTTACAAAATTCGTTCAAGGGCTGTGATGCCACCTGGATTGACCATATCTAGACCCACAGCTGATTGAGGCATAAGGGTGGACACTCTTGGGCTGAGAGGTTTGGTGAGGTTGGGTGAGCAAACGCAGACCCTTTAGAGTAATACTGCGTGGTACCCATCCCATGGGTCCCAAATCTCCAGGTTCAAGGGCATCTTCCTACATCGAAAACATGCAGGAGAATCCCAGAGGATGGTACACCGTGTGATCGGGAAAGGTTTCTAAAACGCACCTCATTTCTCATCTCCTTGTGCTCGGGTTCGCCATTCCAGCCGCTTTACTAGCAATCTCCCTCCTTGGAGAATCAGCACCTTTAACCTCCTGTTCCGTACAGGTTGCAATTTGTCCTGAGGATGAACGGGAAGAGGGGGAACAATGAGACACTAGCTCTAGGTGAGGGGACAGGCACAGGTCGCTCTATTTTCCCATCAGGAAGAAGAATTAACCACAGGCTCAGCCTGCCGCCCGGGACCAGAATAGGGCCTGAAGCAATCCTGCGCTTTTGCGGCCAGCTCCCAAGAAAGCGAGTTGAAAAATGGAGCTCAGGGGCACTGCAATTCACAAACCTGCAGAGTTATAAATGATAACTCTCGTCCACAAATATATTGACGGAAGACAACGAAGAGGATTTGAAAGCAAGGCAGAATTGCAGGAAACAGATTTCAGGAGGTAGATTCGAATCGCCTTTAAAGCACGGGAAAAAGCGGCAAAACCTCGACAATGATGCCCTTGGCCAAAAAGGGCGCATGCGTTTTTTCCTGAATATATTCAGGAAAAAACGCATGCGCCCTTTTTGGCCAACCAAGCAACCTGGAAAGGCAAATCAGCGCTACAAAGAAGTCTCGCTTCCCATCGGTCAAAAGGGCCATGCTGAATAAAGTGTCAAAACCAGAAATGCAGGAAAGGCCATGGAGAAACGGAGACTTGCTACGCTGATGGGCGTGACGTAAATTGCCAACAGCCACTCTGGAGAAGTGTACGGTGTGTCCTGAAACATAGAAAAAACTCAGCTTAGACAGCATAGGGCACTTCCACTCATGGGCGTATAAATTGGGAAAACTAAAAATCAGCAAGGCACAGGCACCCCAAAGTTTAGGGCTGCTCTGTTGACAAGAACCTCCACTTCGTTACACCTTAAATATCCCAGGAAAGAGAAAAATGGATAAAGAAGTTGTGGTCCTTTTGTACAATGGAATATCACTCAGCCATGAAATCAACGTCATAAGGCTAGTAGCAGCATGATGAGTGGATTTAGGTACGACGATTCTAAGTGAAATAAGTCACACAGAAAAAGACACTTATCATAAGATATCACTTATAGAGGGAATGTAAAAACCGCTACCCTTGCACTGAATTACAAAACAGAACAGAGTCACACGTTTAGAAAACACACTATGGCTGCTTAACGGGAAAGGTGAGGTGGGGTGATGCATAAAACAAGGGTTTCAAATTAGCTCAGAGACCGTTCCATAAACCCAATATGTAATAGACAAGACCTACTCCTTGCTCAGTGATCTGGACTCAAAACCCCTATTCACCGCCCAAGAATATATCTGACTAGTAAGAATCTTAAAACCTATGTATTGATATCTCTCTGTAAGTGAGTCAAGTGGGTGTAAAGCGGCATAAACACAGCAGTGAAAAGCAGCTAAACCCCTTTATAAAAATCAATCACTTTTAAAAACCCGTGAAACAAAGACAGTGAAAGAGAGAGAAATTCTTACAAAATTCGTTCAAGGGCTGTGATGCCACCTGGATTGACCATATCTAGACCCACAGCTGATTGAGGCATAAGGGTGGACACTCTTGGGGCTGAGAGGTTTGGTGAGGTTGGGTGAGCAAACGCAGACCCTTTAGAGTAATACTGCGTGGTACCCATCCCATGGGTCCCAAATCTCCAGGTTCAAGGGCATCTTCCTACATCGAAAACATGCAGGAGAATCCCAGAGGATGGTACACCGTGTGATCGGGAAAGGTTTCTAAAACGCACCTCATTTCTCATCTCCTTGTGCTCGGGTTCGCCATTCCAGCCGCTTTACTAGCAATCTCCCTCCTTGGAGAATCAGCACCTTTAACCTCCTGTTCCGTACAGGTTGCAATTTGTCCTGAGGATGAACGGGGAAGAGGGGAACCAATGAGACACTAGCTCTAGGTGAGGGGACAGGCAGAGATCGCTCTATTTTCCCATCAGGAAGAAGAATTAACCACAGGCTCAGCCTGCCGCCCGGGACCAGAATAGGGCCTGAAGCAATCCTGCGCTTTTGCGGCCAGCTCCCAAGAAGCGAGTTGAAAAATGGAGCTCAGGGGCACTGCAATTCACAAACCTGCAGAGTTATAAATGATAACTCTCGTCCACAAATATATTGACGGAAGACAACGAAGAGGATTTGAAAGCAAGGCAGAATTGCAGGAAACAGATTTCAGGAGGTAGATTCGAATCGCCTTTAAAGCACGGGAAAAGCGGCAAAACCTCGACAATGATGCCCTTGGCCAAAAAGGGCGCATGCGTTTTTTCCTGAATATATTCAGGAAAAAACGCATGCGCCCTTTTTGGCCAACCAAGCAACCTGGAAAGGCAAATCAGCGCTACAAAGAAGTCTCGCTTCCCATCGGTCAAAAGGGCCATGCTGAATAAAGTGTCAAAACCAGAAATGCAGGAAAGGCCATGGAGAAACGGGAGACTTGCTACGCTGATGGGCGTGACGTAAATTGCCAACAGCCACTCTGGAGAAGTGTACGGTGTGTCCTGAAACATAGAAAAAACTCAGCTTCGACAGCATAGGGCACTTCCACTCATGGGCGTATAAATTGGGAAAACTAAAAATCAGCAAGGCACAGGCACCCCCAAAGTTTAGGGCTGCTCTGTTGACAAGAACCTCCACTTCGTTACACCTTAAATATCCCAGGGAAAGAGAAAAATGGATAAAGAAGTTGTGGTCCTTTTGTACAATGGAATATCACTCAGCCATGAAATCAACGTCATAAGGCTAGTAGCAGCATGATGAGTGGATTTAGGTACGACGATTCTAAGTGAAATAAGTCACACAGAAAAAGACACTTATCATAAGATATCACTTATAGAGGGAATGTAAAAACCGCTACCCTTGCACTGAATTACAAAACAGAACAGAGTCACACGTTTTAGAAAACACACTATGGCTGCTTAACGGGAAAGGTGAGGTGGGGTGATGCATAAAACAAGGGTTTCAAATTAGCTCAGAGACCGTTCCATAAACCCAATATGTAATAGACAAGACCTACTCCTTGCTCAGTGATCTGGACTCAAAACCCCCTATTCACCGCCCAAGAATATATCTGACTAGTAAGAATCTTAAAACCTATGTATTGATATCTCTCTGTAAGTGAGTCAAGTGGGTGTAAAGCGGCATAAACACAGCAGTGAAAAGCAGCTAAACCCCTTTATAAAAATCAATCACTTTTAAAAACCCGTGAAACAAAGACAGTGAAAGAGAGAGAAATTCTTACAAAATTCGTTCAAGGGCTGTGATGCCACCTGGATTGACCATATCTAGACCCACAGCTGATTGAGGCATAAGGGTGGACACTCTTGGGGCTGAGAGGTTTGGTGAGGTTGGGTGAGCAAACGCAGACCCTTTAGAGTAATACTGCGTGGTACCCATCCCATGGGTCCCAAATCTCCAGGTTCAAGGGCATCTTCCTACATCGAAAACATGCAGGAGAATCCCAGAGGATGGTACACCGTGTGATCGGGAAAGGTTTCTAAAACGCACCTCATTTCTCATCTCCTTGTGCTCGGGTTCGCCATTCCAGCCGCTTTACTAGCAATCTCCCTCCTTGGAGAATCAGCACCTTTAACCTCCTGTTCCGTACAGGTTGCAATTTGTCCTGAGGATGAACGGGAAGAGGGGGAACCAATGAGACACTAGCTCTAGGTGAGGGGACAGGCAGAGATCGCTCTATTTTCCCATCAGGAAGAAGAATTAACCACAGGCTCAGCCTGCCGCCCGGGACCAGAATAGGGCCTGAAGCAATCCTGCGCTTTTGCGGCCAGCTCCCAAGAAAGCGAGTTGAAAAATGGAGCTCAGGGGCACTGCAATTCACAAACCTGCAGAGTTATAAATGATAACTCTCGTCCACAAATATATTGACGGAAGACAACGAAGAGGATTTGAAAGCAAGGCAGAATTGCAGGAAACAGATTTCAGGAGGTAGATTCGAATCGCCTTTAAAGCACGGGAAAAGCGGCAAAACCTCGACAATGATGCCCTTGGCCAAAAAGGGCGCATGCGTTTTTTCCTGAATATATTCAGGAAAAAACGCATGCGCCCTTTTTGGCCAACCAAGCAACCTGGAAAGGCAAATCAGCGCTACAAAGAAGTCTCGCTTCCCATCGGTCAAAAGGGCCATGCTGAATAAAGTGTCAAAACCAGAAATGCAGGAAAGGCCATGGAGAAACGGGAGACTTGCTACGCTGATGGGCGTGACGTAAATTGCCAACAGCCACTCTGGAGAAGTGTACGGTGTGTCCTGAAACATAGAAAAAACTCAGCTTAGACAGCATAGGGCACTTCCACTCATGGGCGTATAAATTGGGAAAACTAAAAATCAGCAAGGCACAGGCACCCCAAAGTTTAGGGCTGCTCTGTTGACAAGAACCTCCACTTCGTTACACCTTAAATATCCCAGGAAAGAGAAAAATGGATAAAGAAGTTGTGGTCCTTTTGTACAATGGAATATCACTCAGCCATGAAATCAACGTCATAAGGCTAGTAGCAGCATGATGAGTGGATTTAGGTACGACGATTCTAAGTGAAATAAGTCACACAGAAAAAGACACTTATCATAAGATATCACTTATAGAGGGAATGTAAAAACCGCTACCCTTGCACTGAATTACAAAACAGAACAGAGTCACACGTTTAGAAAACACACTATGGCTGCTTAACGGGAAAGGTGAGGTGGGGTGATGCATAAAACAAGGGTTTCAAATTAGCTCAGAGACCGTTCCATAAACCCAATATGTAATAGACAAGACCTACTCCTTGCTCAGTGATCTGGACTCAAAACCCCCTATTCACCGCCCAAGAATATATCTGACTAGTAAGAATCTTAAAACCTATGTATTGATATCTCTCTGTAAGTGAGTCAAGTGGGTGTAAAGCGGCATAAACACAGCAGTGAAAAGCAGCTAAACCCCTTTATAAAAATCAATCACTTTTAAAAACCCGTGAAACAAAGACAGTGAAAGAGAGAGAAATTCTTACAAAATTCGTTCAAGGGCTGTGATGCCACCTGGATTGACCATATCTAGACCCACAGCTGATTGAGGCATAAGGGTGGACACTCTTGGGGCTGAGAGGTTTGGTGAGGTTGGGTGAGCAAACGCAGACCCTTTAGAGTAATACTGCGTGGTACCCATCCCATGGGTCCCAAATCTCCAGGTTCAAGGGCATCTTCCTACATCGAAAACATGCAGGAGAATCCCAGAGGATGGTACACCGTGTGATCGGGAAAGGTTTCTAAAACGCACCTCATTTCTCATCTCCTTGTGCTCGGGTTCGCCATTCCAGCCGCTTTACTAGCAATCTCCCTCCTTGGAGAATCAGCACCTTTAACCTCCTGTTCCGTACAGGTTGCAATTTGTCCTGAGGATGAACGGGAAGAGGGGGAACCAATGAGACACTAGCTCTAGGTGAGGGGACAGGCACAGGTCGCTCTATTTTCCCATCAGGAAGAAGAATTAACCACAGGCTCAGCCTGCCGCCCGGGACCAGAATAGGGCCTGAAGCAATCCTGCGCTTTTGCGGCCAGCTCCCAAGAAAGCGAGTTGAAAAATGGAGCTCAGGGGCACTGCAATTCACAAACCTGCAGAGTTATAAATGATAACTCTCGTCCACAAATATATTGACGGAAGACAACGAAGAGGATTTGAAAGCAAGGCAGAATTGCAGGAAACAGATTTCAGGAGGTAGATTCGAATCGCCTTTAAAGCACGGGAAAAGCGGCAAAACCTCGACAATGATGCCCTTGGCCAAAAAGGGCGCATGCGTTTTTTCCTGAATATATTCAGGAAAAAACGCATGCGCCCTTTTTGGCCAACCAAGCAACCTGGAAAGGCAAATCAGCGCTACAAAGAAGTCTCGCTTCCCATCGGTCAAAAGGGCCATGCTGAATAAAGTGTCAAAACCAGAAATGCAGGACAGGCCATGGAGAAACGGGAGACTTGCTACGCTGATGGGCGTGACGTAAATTGCCAACAGCCACTCTGGAGAAGTGTACGGTGTGTCCTGAAACATAGAAAAAACTCAGCTTCGACAGCATAGGGCACTTCCACTCATGGGCGTATAAATTGGGAAAACTAAAAATCAGCAAGGCACAGGCACCCCAAAGTTTAGGGCTGCTCTGTTGACAAGAACCTCCACTTCGTTACACCTTAAATATCCCAGGAAAGAGAAAAATGGATAAAGAAGTTGTGGTCCTTTTGTACAATGGAATATCACTCAGCCATGAAATCAACGTCATAAGGCTAGTAGCAGCATGATGAGTGGATTTAGGTACGACGATTCTAAGTGAAATAAGTCACACAGAAAAAGACACTTATCATAAGATATCACTTATAGAGGGAATGTAAAAACCGCTACCCTTGCACTGAATTACAAAACAGAACAGAGTCACACGTTTAGAAAACACACTATGGCTGCTTAACGGGAAAGGTGAGGTGGGGTGATGCATAAAACAAGGGTTTCAAATTAGCTCAGAGACCGTTCCATAAACCCAATATGTAATAGACAAGACCTACTCCTTGCTCAGTGATCTGGACTCAAAACCCCCTATTCACCGCCCAAGAATATATCTGACTAGTAAGAATCTTAAAACCTATGTATTGATATCTCTCTGTAAGTGAGTCAAGTGGGTGTAAAGCGGCATAAACACAGCAGTGAAAAGCAGCTAAACCCCTTTATAAAAATCAATCACTTTTAAAAACCCGTGAAACAAAGACAGTGAAAGAGAGAGAAATTCTTACAAAATTCGTTCAAGGGCTGTGATGCCACCTGGATTGACCATATCTAGACCCACAGCTGATTGAGGCATAAGGGTGGACACTCTTGGGGCTGAGAGGTTTGGTGAGGTTGGGTGAGCAAACGCAGACCCTTTAGAGTAATACTGCGTGGTACCCATCCCATGGGTCCCAAATCTCCAGGTTCAAGGGCATCTTCCTACATCGAAAACATGCAGGAGAATCCCAGAGGATGGTACACCGTGTGATCGGGAAAGGTTTCTAAAACGCACCTCATTTCTCATCTCCTTGTGCTCGGGTTCGCCATTCCAGCCGCTTTACTAGCAATCTCCCTCCTTGGAGAATCAGCACCTTTAACCTCCTGTTCCGTACAGGTTGCAATTTGTCCTGAGGATGAACGGGAAGAGGGGGAACCAATGAGACACTAGCTCTAGGTGAGGGGACAGGCACAGGTCGCTCTATTTTCCCATCAGGAAGAAGAATTAACCACAGGCTCAGCCTGCCGCCCGGGACCAGAATAGGGCCTGAAGCAATCCTGCGCTTTTGCGGCCAGCTCCCAAGAAAGCGAGTTGAAAAATGGAGCTCAGGGGCACTGCAATTCACAAACCTGCAGAGTTATAAATGATAACTCTCGTCCACAAATATATTGACGGAAGACAACGAAGAGGATTTGAAAGCAAGGCAGAATTGCAGGAAACAGATTTCAGGAGGTAGATTCGAATCGCCTTTAAAGCACGGGAAAAGCGGCAAAACCTCGACAATGATGCCCTTGGCCAAAAAGGGCGCATGCGTTTTTTCCTGAATATATTCAGGAAAAAACGCATGCGCCCTTTTTGGCCAACCAAGCAACCTGGAAAGGCAAATCAGCGCTACAAAGAAGTCTCGCTTCCCATCGGTCAAAAGGGCCATGCTGAATAAAGTGTCAAAACCAGAAATGCAGGACAGGCCATGGAGAAACGGGAGACTTGCTACGCTGATGGGCGTGACGTAAATTGCCAACAGCCACTCTGGAGAAGTGTACGGTGTGTCCTGAAACATAGAAAAAACTCAGCTTCGACAGCATAGGGCACTTCCACTCATGGGCGTATAAATTGGGAAAACTAAAAATCAGCAAGGCACAGGCACCCCAAAGTTTAGGGCTGCTCTGTTGACAAGAACCTCCACTTCGTTACACCTTAAATATCCCAGGAAAGAGAAAAATGGATAAAGAAGTTGTGGTCCTTTTGTACAATGGAATATCACTCAGCCATGAAATCAACGTCATAAGGCTAGTAGCAGCATGATGAGTGGATTTAGGTACGACGATTCTAAGTGAAATAAGTCACACAGAAAAAGACACTTATCATAAGATATCACTTATAGAGGGAATGTAAAAACCGCTACCCTTGCACTGAATTACAAAACAGAACAGAGTCACACGTTTAGAAAACACACTATGGCTGCTTAACGGGAAAGGTGAGGTGGGGTGATGCATAAAACAAGGGTTTCAAATTAGCTCAGAGACCGTTCCATAAACCCAATATGTAATAGACAAGACCTACTCCTTGCTCAGTGATCTGGACTCAAAACCCCCTATTCACCGCCCAAGAATATATCTGACTAGTAAGAATCTTAAAACCTATGTATTGATATCTCTCTGTAAGTGAGTCAAGTGGGTGTAAAGCGGCATAAACACAGCAGTGAAAAGCAGCTAAACCCCTTTATAAAAATCAATCACTTTTAAAAACCCGTGAAACAAAGACAGTGAAAGAGAGAGAAATTCTTACAAAATTCGTTCAAGGGCTGTGATGCCACCTGGATTGACCATATCTAGACCCACAGCTGATTGAGGCATAAGGGTGGACACTCTTGGGGCTGAGAGGTTTGGTGAGGTTGGGTGAGCAAACGCAGACCCTTTAGAGTAATACTGCGTGGTACCCATCCCATGGGTCCCAAATCTCCAGGTTCAAGGGCATCTTCCTACATCGAAAACATGCAGGAGAATCCCAGAGGATGGTACACCGTGTGATCGGGAAAGGTTTCTAAAACGCACCTCATTTCTCATCTCCTTGTGCTCGGGTTCGCCATTCCAGCCGCTTTACTAGCAATCTCCCTCCTTGGAGAATCAGCACCTTTAACCTCCTGTTCCGTACAGGTTGCAATTTGTCCTGAGGATGAACGGGAAGAGGGGGAACCAATGAGACACTAGCTCTAGGTGAGGGGACAGGCACAGGTCGCTCTATTTTCCCATCAGGAAGAAGAATTAACCACAGGCTCAGCCTGCCGCCCGGGACCAGAATAGGGCCTGAAGCAATCCTGCGCTTTTGCGGCCAGCTCCCAAGAAAGCGAGTTGAAAAATGGAGCTCAGGGGCACTGCAATTCACAAACCTGCAGAGTTATAAATGATAACTCTCGTCCACAAATATATTGACGGAAGACAACGAAGAGGATTTGAAAGCAAGGCAGAATTGCAGGAAACAGATTTCAGGAGGTAGATTCGAATCGCCTTTAAAGCACGGGAAAAGCGGCAAAACCTCGACAATGATGCCCTTGGCCAAAAAGGGCGCATGCGTTTTTTCCTGAATATATTCAGGAAAAAACGCATGCGCCCTTTTTGGCCAACCAAGCAACCTGGAAAGGCAAATCAGCGCTACAAAGAAGTCTCGCTTCCCATCGGTCAAAAGGGCCATGCTGAATAAAGTGTCAAAACCAGAAATGCAGGAAAGGCCATGGAGAAACGGGAGACTTGCTACGCTGATGGGCGTGACGTAAATTGCCAACAGCCACTCTGGAGAAGTGTACGGTGTGTCCTGAAACATAGAAAAAACTCAGCTTCGACAGCATAGGGCACTTCCACTCATGGGCGTATAAATTGGGAAAACTAAAAATCAGCAAGGCACAGGCACCCCAAAGTTTAGGGCTGCTCTGTTGACAAGAACCTCCACTTCGTTACACCTTAAATATCCCAGGAAAGAGAAAAATGGATAAAGAAGTTGTGGTCCTTTTGTACAATGGAATATCACTCAGCCATGAAATCAACGTCATAAGGCTAGTAGCAGCATGATGAGTGGATTTAGGTACGACGATTCTAAGTGAAATAAGTCACACAGAAAAAGACACTTATCATAAGATATCACTTATAGAGGGAATGTAAAAACCGCTACCCTTGCACTGAATTACAAAACAGAACAGAGTCACACGTTTAGAAAACACACTATGGCTGCTTAACGGGAAAGGTGAGGTGGGGTGATGCATAAAACAAGGGTTTCAAATTAGCTCAGAGACCGTTCCATAAACCCAATATGTAATAGACAAGACCTACTCCTTGCTCAGTGATCTGGACTCAAAACCCCCTATTCACCGCCCAAGAATATATCTGACTAGTAAGAATCTTAAAACCTATGTATTGATATCTCTCTGTAAGTGAGTCAAGTGGGTGTAAAGCGGCATAAACACAGCAGTGAAAAGCAGCTAAACCCCTTTATAAAAATCAATCACTTTTAAAAACCCGTGAAACAAAGACAGTGAAAGAGAGAGAAATTCTTACAAAATTCGTTCAAGGGCTGTGATGCCACCTGGATTGACCATATCTAGACCCACAGCTGATTGAGGCATAAGGGTGGACACTCTTGGGGCTGAGAGGTTTGGTGAGGTTGGGTGAGCAAACGCAGACCCTTTAGAGTAATACTGCGTGGTACCCATCCCATGGGTCCCAAATCTCCAGGTTCAAGGGCATCTTCCTACATCGAAAACATGCAGGAGAATCCCAGAGGATGGTACACCGTGTGATCGGGAAAGGTTTCTAAAACGCACCTCACTTCTCATCTCCTTGTGCTCGGGTTCGCCATTCCAGCCGCTTTACTAGCAATCTCCCTCCTTGGAGAATCAGCACCTTTAACCTCCTGTTCCGTACAGGTTGCAATTTGTCCTGAGGATGAACGGGAAGAGGGGGAACCAATGAGACACTAGCTCTAGGTGAGGGGACAGGCAGAGATCGCTCTATTTTCCCATCAGGAAGAAGAATTAACCACAGGCTCAGCCTGCCGCCCGGGACCAGAATAGGGCCTGAAGCAATCCTGCGCTTTTGCGGCCAGCTCCCAAGAAAGCGAGTTGAAAAATGGAGCTCAGGGGCACTGCAATTCACAAACCTGCAGAGTTATAAATGATAACTCTCGTCCACAAATATATTGACGGAAGACAACGAAGAGGATTTGAAAGCAAGGCAGAATTGCAGGAAACAGATTTCAGGAGGTAGATTCGAATCGCCTTTAAAGCACGGGAAAAGCGGCAAAACCTCGACAATGATGCCCTTGGCCAAAAAGGGCGCATGCGTTTTTTCCTGAATATATTCAGGAAAAAACGCATGCGCCCTTTTTGGCCAACCAAGCAACCTGGAAAGGCAAATCAGCGCTACAAAGAAGTCTCGCTTCCCATCGGTCAAAAGGGCCATGCTGAATAAAGTGTCAAAACCAGAAATGCAGGACAGGCCATGGAGAAACGGGAGACTTGCTACGCTGATGGGCGTGACGTAAATTGCCAACAGCCACTCTGGAGAAGTGTACGGTGTGTCCTGAAACATAGAAAAAACTCAGCTTCGACAGCATAGGGCACTTCCACTCATGGGCGTATAAATTGGGAAAACTAAAAATCAGCAAGGCACAGGCACCCCAAAGTTTAGGGCTGCTCTGTTGACAAGAACCTCCACTTCGTTACACCTTAAATATCCCAGGAAAGAGAAAAATGGATAAAGAAGTTGTGGTCCTTTTGTACAATGGAATATCACTCAGCCATGAAATCAACGTCATAAGGCTAGTAGCAGCATGATGAGTGGATTTAGGTACGACGATTCTAAGTGAAATAAGTCACACAGAAAAAGACACTTATCATAAGATATCACTTATAGAGGGAATGTAAAAACCGCTACCCTTGCACTGAATTACAAAACAGAACAGAGTCACACGTTTAGAAAACACACTATGGCTGCTTAACGGGAAAGGTGAGGTGGGGTGATGCATAAAACAAGGGTTTCAAATTAGCTCAGAGACCGTTCCATAAACCCAATATGTAATAGACAAGACCTACTCCTTGCTCAGTGATCTGGACTCAAAACCCCCTATTCACCGCCCAAGAATATATCTGACTAGTAAGAATCTTAAAACCTATGTATTGATATCTCTCTGTAAGTGAGTCAAGTGGGTGTAAAGCGGCATAAACACAGCAGTGAAAAGCAGCTAAACCCCTTTATAAAAATCAATCACTTTTAAAAACCCGTGAAACAAAGACAGTGAAAGAGAGAGAAATTCTTACAAAATTCGTTCAAGGGCTGTGATGCCACCTGGATTGACCATATCTAGACCCACAGCTGATTGAGGCATAAGGGTGGACACTCTTGGGGCTGAGAGGTTTGGTGAGGTTGGGTGAGCAAACGCAGACCCTTTAGAGTAATACTGCGTGGTACCCATCCCATGGGTCCCAAATCTCCAGGTTCAAGGGCATCTTCCTACATCGAAAACATGCAGGAGAATCCCAGAGGATGGTACACCGTGTGATCGGGAAAGGTTTCTAAAACGCACCTCATTTCTCATCTCCTTGTGCTCGGGTTCGCCATTCCAGCCGCTTTACTAGCAATCTCCCTCCTTGGAGAATCAGCACCTTTAACCTCCTGTTCCGTACAGGTTGCAATTTGTCCTGAGGATGAACGGGAAGAGGGGGAACCAATGAGACACTAGCTCTAGGTGAGGGGACAGGCACAGGTCGCTCTATTTTCCCATCAGGAAGAAGAATTAACCACAGGCTCAGCCTGCCGCCCGGGACCAGAATAGGGCCTGAAGCAATCCTGCGCTTTTGCGGCCAGCTCCCAAGAAAGCGAGTTGAAAAATGGAGCTCAGGGGCACTGCAATTCACAAACCTGCAGAGTTATAAATGATAACTCTCGTCCACAAATATATTGACGGAAGACAACGAAGAGGATTTGAAAGCAAGGCAGAATTGCAGGAAACAGATTTCAGGAGGTAGATTCGAATCGCCTTTAAAGCACGGGAAAAGCGGCAAAACCTCGACAATGATGCCCTTGGCCAAAAAGGGCGCATGCGTTTTTTCCTGAATATATTCAGGAAAAAACGCATGCGCCCTTTTTGGCCAACCAAGCAACCTGGAAAGGCAAATCAGCGCTACAAAGAAGTCTCGCTTCCCATCGGTCAAAAGGGCCATGCTGAATAAAGTGTCAAAACCAGAAATGCAGGACAGGCCATGGAGAAACGGGAGACTTGCTACGCTGATGGGCGTGACGTAAATTGCCAACAGCCACTCTGGAGAAGTGTACGGTGTGTCCTGAAACATAGAAAAAACTCAGCTTCGACAGCATAGGGCACTTCCACTCATGGGCGTATAAATTGGGAAAACTAAAAATCAGCAAGGCACAGGCACCCCAAAGTTTAGGGCTGCTCTGTTGACAAGAACCTCCACTTCGTTACACCTTAAATATCCCAGGAAAGAGAAAAATGGATAAAGAAGTTGTGGTCCTTTTGTACAATGGAATATCACTCAGCCATGAAATCAACGTCATAAGGCTAGTAGCAGCATGATGAGTGGATTTAGGTACGACGATTCTAAGTGAAATAAGTCACACAGAAAAAGACACTTATCATAAGATATCACTTATAGAGGGAATGTAAAAACCGCTACCCTTGCACTGAATTACAAAACAGAACAGAGTCACACGTTTAGAAAACACACTATGGCTGCTTAACGGGAAAGGTGAGGTGGGGTGATGCATAAAACAAGGGTTTCAAATTAGCTCAGAGACCGTTCCATAAACCCAATATGTAATAGACAAGACCTACTCCTTGCTCAGTGATCTGGACTCAAAACCCCCTATTCACCGCCCAAGAATATATCTGACTAGTAAGAATCTTAAAACCTATGTATTGATATCTCTCTGTAAGTGAGTCAAGTGGGTGTAAAGCGGCATAAACACAGCAGTGAAAAGCAGCTAAACCCCTTTATAAAAATCAATCACTTTTAAAAACCCGTGAAACAAAGACAGTGAAAGAGAGAGAAATTCTTACAAAATTCGTTCAAGGGCTGTGATGCCACCTGGATTGACCATATCTAGACCCACAGCTGATTGAGGCATAAGGGTGGACACTCTTGGGGCTGAGAGGTTTGGTGAGGTTGGGTGAGCAAACGCAGACCCTTTAGAGTAATACTGCGTGGTACCCATCCCATGGGTCCCAAATCTCCAGGTTCAAGGGCATCTTCCTACATCGAAAACATGCAGGAGAATCCCAGAGGATGGTACACCGTGTGATCGGGAAAGGTTTCTAAAACGCACCTCATTTCTCATCTCCTTGTGCTCGGGTTCGCCATTCCAGCCGCTTTACTAGCAATCTCCCTCCTTGGAGAATCAGCACCTTTAACCTCCTGTTCCGTACAGGTTGCAATTTGTCCTGAGGATGAACGGGAAGAGGGGGAACCAATGAGACACTAGCTCTAGGTGAGGGGACAGGCACAGGTCGCTCTATTTTCCCATCAGGAAGAAGAATTAACCACAGGCTCAGCCTGCCGCCCGGGACCAGAATAGGGCCTGAAGCAATCCTGCGCTTTTGCGGCCAGCTCCCAAGAAAGCGAGTTGAAAAATGGAGCTCAGGGGCACTGCAATTCACAAACCTGCAGAGTTATAAATGATAACTCTCGTCCACAAATATATTGACGGAAGACAACGAAGAGGATTTGAAAGCAAGGCAGAATTGCAGGAAACAGATTTCAGGAGGTAGATTCGAATCGCCTTTAAAGCACGGGAAAAGCGGCAAAACCTCGACAATGATGCCCTTGGCCAAAAAGGGCGCATGCGTTTTTTCCTGAATATATTCAGGAAAAAACGCATGCGCCCTTTTTGGCCAACCAAGCAACCTGGAAAGGCAAATCAGCGCTACAAAGAAGTCTCGCTTCCCATCGGTCAAAAGGGCCATGCTGAATAAAGTGTCAAAACCAGAAATGCAGGAAAGGCCATGGAGAAACGGGAGACTTGCTACGCTGATGGGCGTGACGTAAATTGCCAACAGCCACTCTGGAGAAGTGTACGGTGTGTCCTGAAACATAGAAAAAACTCAGCTTCGACAGCATAGGGCACTTCCACTCATGGGCGTATAAATTGGGAAAACTAAAAATCAGCAAGGCACAGGCACCCCAAAGTTTAGGGCTGCTCTGTTGACAAGAACCTCCACTTCGTTACACCTTAAATATCCCAGGAAAGAGAAAAATGGATAAAGAAGTTGTGGTCCTTTTGTACAATGGAATATCACTCAGCCATGAAATCAACGTCATAAGGCTAGTAGCAGCATGATGAGTGGATTTAGGTACGACGATTCTAAGTGAAATAAGTCACACAGAAAAAGACACTTATCATAAGATATCACTTATAGAGGGAATGTAAAAACCGCTACCCTTGCACTGAATTACAAAACAGAACAGAGTCACACGTTTAGAAAACACACTATGGCTGCTTAACGGGAAAGGTGAGGTGGGGTGATGCATAAAACAAGGGTTTCAAATTAGCTCAGAGACCGTTCCATAAACCCAATATGTAATAGACAAGACCTACTCCTTGCTCAGTGATCTGGACTCAAAACCCCCTATTCACCGCCCAAGAATATATCTGACTAGTAAGAATCTTAAAACCTATGTATTGATATCTCTCTGTAAGTGAGTCAAGTGGGTGTAAAGCGGCATAAACACAGCAGTGAAAAGCAGCTAAACCCCTTTATAAAAATCAATCACTTTTAAAAACCCGTGAAACAAAGACAGTGAAAGAGAGAGAAATTCTTACAAAATTCGTTCAAGGGCTGTGATGCCACCTGGATTGACCATATCTAGACCCACAGCTGATTGAGGCATAAGGGTGGACACTCTTGGGGCTGAGAGGTTTGGTGAGGTTGGGTGAGCAAACGCAGACCCTTTAGAGTAATACTGCGTGGTACCCATCCCATGGGTCCCAAATCTCCAGGTTCAAGGGCATCTTCCTACATCGAAAACATGCAGGAGAATCCCAGAGGATGGTACACCGTGTGATCGGGAAAGGTTTCTAAAACGCACCTCACTTCTCATCTCCTTGTGCTCGGGTTCGCCATTCCAGCCGCTTTACTAGCAATCTCCCTCCTTGGAGAATCAGCACCTTTAACCTCCTGTTCCGTACAGGTTGCAATTTGTCCTGAGGATGAACGGGAAGAGGGGGAACCAATGAGACACTAGCTCTAGGTGAGGGGACAGGCAGAGATCGCTCTATTTTCCCATCAGGAAGAAGAATTAACCACAGGCTCAGCCTGCCGCCCGGGACCAGAATAGGGCCTGAAGCAATCCTGCGCTTTTGCGGCCAGCTCCCAAGAAAGCGAGTTGAAAAATGGAGCTCAGGGGCACTGCAATTCACAAACCTGCAGAGTTATAAATGATAACTCTCGTCCACAAATATATTGACGGAAGACAACGAAGAGGATTTGAAAGCAAGGCAGAATTGCAGGAAACAGATTTCAGGAGGTAGATTCGAATCGCCTTTAAAGCACGGGAAAAGCGGCAAAACCTCGACAATGATGCCCTTGGCCAAAAAGGGCGCATGCGTTTTTTCCTGAATATATTCAGGAAAAAACGCATGCGCCCTTTTTGGCCAACCAAGCAACCTGGAAAGGCAAATCAGCGCTACAAAGAAGTCTCGCTTCCCATCGGTCAAAAGGGCCATGCTGAATAAAGTGTCAAAACCAGAAATGCAGGAAAGGCCATGGAGAAACGGGAGACTTGCTACGCTGATGGGCGTGACGTAAATTGCCAACAGCCACTCTGGAGAAGTGTACGGTGTGTCCTGAAACATAGAAAAAACTCAGCTTCGACAGCATAGGGCACTTCCACTCATGGGCGTATAAATTGGGAAAACTAAAAATCAGCAAGGCACAGGCACCCCAAAGTTTAGGGCTGCTCTGTTGACAAGAACCTCCACTTCGTTACACCTTAAATATCCCAGGAAAGAGAAAAATGGATAAAGAAGTTGTGGTCCTTTTGTACAATGGAATATCACTCAGCCATGAAATCAACGTCATAAGGCTAGTAGCAGCATGATGAGTGGATTTAGGTACGACGATTCTAAGTGAAATAAGTCACACAGAAAAAGACACTTATCATAAGATATCACTTATAGAGGGAATGTAAAAACCGCTACCCTTGCACTGAATTACAAAACAGAACAGAGTCACACGTTTAGAAAACACACTATGGCTGCTTAACGGGAAAGGTGAGGTGGGGTGATGCATAAAACAAGGGTTTCAAATTAGCTCAGAGACCGTTCCATAAACCCAATATGTAATAGACAAGACCTACTCCTTGCTCAGTGATCTGGACTCAAAACCCCCTATTCACCGCCCAAGAATATATCTGACTAGTAAGAATCTTAAAACCTATGTATTGATATCTCTCTGTAAGTGAGTCAAGTGGGTGTAAAGCGGCATAAACACAGCAGTGAAAAGCAGCTAAACCCCTTTATAAAAATCAATCACTTTTAAAAACCCGTGAAACAAAGACAGTGAAAGAGAGAGAAATTCTTACAAAATTCGTTCAAGGGCTGTGATGCCACCTGGATTGACCATATCTAGACCCACAGCTGATTGAGGCATAAGGGTGGACACTCTTGGGGCTGAGAGGTTTGGTGAGGTTGGGTGAGCAAACGCAGACCCTTTAGAGTAATACTGCGTGGTACCCATCCCATGGGTCCCAAATCTCCAGGTTCAAGGGCATCTTCCTACATCGAAAACATGCAGGAGAATCCCAGAGGATGGTACACCGTGTGATCGGGAAAGGTTTCTAAAACGCACCTCATTTCTCATCTCCTTGTGCTCGGGTTCGCCATTCCAGCCGCTTTACTAGCAATCTCCCTCCTTGGAGAATCAGCACCTTTAACCTCCTGTTCCGTACAGGTTGCAATTTGTCCTGAGGATGAACGGGAAGAGGGGGAACCAATGAGACACTAGCTCTAGGTGAGGGGACAGGCACAGGTCGCTCTATTTTCCCATCAGGAAGAAGAATTAACCACAGGCTCAGCCTGCCGCCCGGGACCAGAATAGGGCCTGAAGCAATCCTGCGCTTTTGCGGCCAGCTCCCAAGAAAGCGAGTTGAAAAATGGAGCTCAGGGGCACTGCAATTCACAAACCTGCAGAGTTATAAATGATAACTCTCGTCCACAAATATATTGACGGAAGACAACGAAGAGGATTTGAAAGCAAGGCAGAATTGCAGGAAACAGATTTCAGGAGGTAGATTCGAATCGCCTTTAAAGCACGGGAAAAGCGGCAAAACCTCGACAATGATGCCCTTGGCCAAAAAGGGCGCATGCGTTTTTTCCTGAATATATTCAGGAAAAAACGCATGCGCCCTTTTTGGCCAACCAAGCAACCTGGAAAGGCAAATCAGCGCTACAAAGAAGTCTCGCTTCCCATCGGTCAAAAGGGCCATGCTGAATAAAGTGTCAAAACCAGAAATGCAGGAAAGGCCATGGAGAAACGGGAGACTTGCTACGCTGATGGGCGTGACGTAAATTGCCAACAGCCACTCTGGAGAAGTGTACGGTGTGTCCTGAAACATAGAAAAAACTCAGCTTCGACAGCATAGGGCACTTCCACTCATGGGCGTATAAATTGGGAAAACTAAAAATCAGCAAGGCACAGGCACCCCAAAGTTTAGGGCTGCTCTGTTGACAAGAACCTCCACTTCGTTACACCTTAAATATCCCAGGAAAGAGAAAAATGGATAAAGAAGTTGTGGTCCTTTTGTACAATGGAATATCACTCAGCCATGAAATCAACGTCATAAGGCTAGTAGCAGCATGATGAGTGGATTTAGGTACGACGATTCTAAGTGAAATAAGTCACACAGAAAAAGACACTTATCATAAGATATCACTTATAGAGGGAATGTAAAAACCGCTACCCTTGCACTGAATTACAAAACAGAACAGAGTCACACGTTTAGAAAACACACTATGGCTGCTTAACGGGAAAGGTGAGGTGGGGTGATGCATAAAACAAGGGTTTCAAATTAGCTCAGAGACCGTTCCATAAACCCAATATGTAATAGACAAGACCTACTCCTTGCTCAGTGATCTGGACTCAAAACCCCCTATTCACCGCCCAAGAATATATCTGACTAGTAAGAATCTTAAAACCTATGTATTGATATCTCTCTGTAAGTGAGTCAAGTGGGTGTAAAGCGGCATAAACACAGCAGTGAAAAGCAGCTAAACCCCTTTATAAAAATCAATCACTTTTAAAAACCCGTGAAACAAAGACAGTGAAAGAGAGAGAAATTCTTACAAAATTCGTTCAAGGGCTGTGATGCCACCTGGATTGACCATATCTAGACCCACAGCTGATTGAGGCATAAGGGTGGACACTCTTGGGGCTGAGAGGTTTGGTGAGGTTGGGTGAGCAAACGCAGACCCTTTAGAGTAATACTGCGTGGTACCCATCCCATGGGTCCCAAATCTCCAGGTTCAAGGGCATCTTCCTACATCGAAAACATGCAGGAGAATCCCAGAGGATGGTACACCGTGTGATCGGGAAAGGTTTCTAAAACGCACCTCATTTCTCATCTCCTTGTGCTCGGGTTCGCCATTCCAGCCGCTTTACTAGCAATCTCCCTCCTTGGAGAATCAGCACCTTTAACCTCCTGTTCCGTACAGGTTGCAATTTGTCCTGAGGATGAACGGGAAGAGGGGGAACCAATGAGACACTAGCTCTAGGTGAGGGGACAGGCAGAGATCGCTCTATTTTCCCATCAGGAAGAAGAATTAACCACAGGCTCAGCCTGCCGCCCGGGACCAGAATAGGGCCTGAAGCAATCCTGCGCTTTTGCGGCCAGCTCCCAAGAAAGCGAGTTGAAAAATGGAGCTCAGGGGCACTGCAATTCACAAACCTGCAGAGTTATAAATGATAACTCTCGTCCACAAATATATTGACGGAAGACAACGAAGAGGATTTGAAAGCAAGGCAGAATTGCAGGAAACAGATTTCAGGAGGTAGATTCGAATCGCCTTTAAAGCACGGGAAAAGCGGCAAAACCTCGACAATGATGCCCTTGGCCAAAAAGGGCGCATGCGTTTTTTCCTGAATATATTCAGGAAAAAACGCATGCGCCCTTTTTGGCCAACCAAGCAACCTGGAAAGGCAAATCAGCGCTACAAAGAAGTCTCGCTTCCCATCGGTCAAAAGGGCCATGCTGAATAAAGTGTCAAAACCAGAAATGCAGGAAAGGCCATGGAGAAACGGGAGACTTGCTACGCTGATGGGCGTGACGTAAATTGCCAACAGCCACTCTGGAGAAGTGTACGGTGTGTCCTGAAACATAGAAAAAACTCAGCTTCGACAGCATAGGGCACTTCCACTCATGGGCGTATAAATTGGGAAAACTAAAAATCAGCAAGGCACAGGCACCCCAAAGTTTAGGGCTGCTCTGTTGACAAGAACCTCCACTTCGTTACACCTTAAATATCCCAGGAAAGAGAAAAATGGATAAAGAAGTTGTGGTCCTTTTGTACAATGGAATATCACTCAGCCATGAAATCAACGTCATAAGGCTAGTAGCAGCATGATGAGTGGATTTAGGTACGACGATTCTAAGTGAAATAAGTCACACAGAAAAAGACACTTATCATAAGATATCACTTATAGAGGGAATGTAAAAACCGCTACCCTTGCACTGAATTACAAAACAGAACAGAGTCACACGTTTAGAAAACACACTATGGCTGCTTAACGGGAAAGGTGAGGTGGGGTGATGCATAAAACAAGGGTTTCAAATTAGCTCAGAGACCGTTCCATAAACCCAATATGTAATAGACAAGACCTACTCCTTGCTCAGTGATCTGGACTCAAAACCCCCTATTCACCGCCCAAGAATATATCTGACTAGTAAGAATCTTAAAACCTATGTATTGATATCTCTCTGTAAGTGAGTCAAGTGGGTGTAAAGCGGCATAAACACAGCAGTGAAAAGCAGCTAAACCCCTTTATAAAAATCAATCACTTTTAAAAACCCGTGAAACAAAGACAGTGAAAGAGAGAGAAATTCTTACAAAATTCGTTCAAGGGCTGTGATGCCACCTGGATTGACCATATCTAGACCCACAGCTGATTGAGGCATAAGGGTGGACACTCTTGGGGCTGAGAGGTTTGGTGAGGTTGGGTGAGCAAACGCAGACCCTTTAGAGTAATACTGCGTGGTACCCATCCCATGGGTCCCAAATCTCCAGGTTCAAGGGCATCTTCCTACATCGAAAACATGCAGGAGAATCCCAGAGGATGGTACACCGTGTGATCGGGAAAGGTTTCTAAAACGCACCTCATTTCTCATCTCCTTGTGCTCGGGTTCGCCATTCCAGCCGCTTTACTAGCAATCTCCCTCCTTGGAGAATCAGCACCTTTAACCTCCTGTTCCGTACAGGTTGCAATTTGTCCTGAGGATGAACGGGAAGAGGGGGAACCAATGAGACACTAGCTCTAGGTGAGGGGACAGGCAGAGATCGCTCTATTTTCCCATCAGGAAGAAGAATTAACCACAGGCTCAGCCTGCCGCCCGGGACCAGAATAGGGCCTGAAGCAATCCTGCGCTTTTGCGGCCAGCTCCCAAGAAAGCGAGTTGAAAAATGGAGCTCAGGGGCACTGCAATTCACAAACCTGCAGAGTTATAAATGATAACTCTCGTCCACAAATATATTGACGGAAGACAACGAAGAGGATTTGAAAGCAAGGCAGAATTGCAGGAAACAGATTTCAGGAGGTAGATTCGAATCGCCTTTAAAGCACGGGAAAAGCGGCAAAACCTCGACAATGATGCCCTTGGCCAAAAAGGGCGCATGCGTTTTTTCCTGAATATATTCAGGAAAAAACGCATGCGCCCTTTTTGGCCAACCAAGCAACCTGGAAAGGCAAATCAGCGCTACAAAGAAGTCTCGCTTCCCATCGGTCAAAAGGGCCATGCTGAATAAAGTGTCAAAACCAGAAATGCAGGAAAGGCCATGGAGAAACGGGAGACTTGCTACGCTGATGGGCGTGACGTAAATTGCCAACAGCCACTCTGGAGAAGTGTACGGTGTGTCCTGAAACATAGAAAAAACTCAGCTTCGACAGCATAGGGCACTTCCACTCATGGGCGTATAAATTGGGAAAACTAAAAATCAGCAAGGCACAGGCACCCCAAAGTTTAGGGCTGCTCTGTTGACAAGAACCTCCACTTCGTTACACCTTAAATATCCCAGGAAAGAGAAAAATGGATAAAGAAGTTGTGGTCCTTTTGTACAATGGAATATCACTCAGCCATGAAATCAACGTCATAAGGCTAGTAGCAGCATGATGAGTGGATTTAGGTACGACGATTCTAAGTGAAATAAGTCACACAGAAAAAGACACTTATCATAAGATATCACTTATAGAGGGAATGTAAAAACCGCTACCCTTGCACTGAATTACAAAACAGAACAGAGTCACACGTTTAGAAAACACACTATGGCTGCTTAACGGGAAAGGTGAGGTGGGGTGATGCATAAAACAAGGGTTTCAAATTAGCTCAGAGACCGTTCCATAAACCCAATATGTAATAGACAAGACCTACTCCTTGCTCAGTGATCTGGACTCAAAACCCCCTATTCACCGCCCAAGAATATATCTGACTAGTAAGAATCTTAAAACCTATGTATTGATATCTCTCTGTAAGTGAGTCAAGTGGGTGTAAAGCGGCATAAACACAGCAGTGAAAAGCAGCTAAACCCCTTTATAAAAATCAATCACTTTTAAAAACCCGTGAAACAAAGACAGTGAAAGAGAGAGAAATTCTTACAAAATTCGTTCAAGGGCTGTGATGCCACCTGGATTGACCATATCTAGACCCACAGCTGATTGAGGCATAAGGGTGGACACTCTTGGGGCTGAGAGGTTTGGTGAGGTTGGGTGAGCAAACGCAGACCCTTTAGAGTAATACTGCGTGGTACCCATCCCATGGGTCCCAAATCTCCAGGTTCAAGGGCATCTTCCTACATCGAAAACATGCAGGAGAATCCCAGAGGATGGTACACCGTGTGATCGGGAAAGGTTTCTAAAACGCACCTCATTTCTCATCTCCTTGTGCTCGGGTTCGCCATTCCAGCCGCTTTACTAGCAATCTCCCTCCTTGGAGAATCAGCACCTTTAACCTCCTGTTCCGTACAGGTTGCAATTTGTCCTGAGGATGAACGGGAAGAGGGGGAACCAATGAGACACTAGCTCTAGGTGAGGGGACAGGCACAGATCGCTCTATTTTCCCATCAGGAAGAAGAATTAACCACAGGCTCAGCCTGCCGCCCGGGACCAGAATAGGGCCTGAAGCAATCCTGCGCTTTTGCGGCCAGCTCCCAAGAAAGCGAGTTGAAAAATGGAGCTCAGGGGCACTGCAATTCACAAACCTGCAGAGTTATAAATGATAACTCTCGTCCACAAATATATTGACGGAAGACAACGAAGAGGATTTGAAAGCAAGGCAGAATTGCAGGAAACAGATTTCAGGAGGTAGATTCGAATCGCCTTTAAAGCACGGGAAAAGCGGCAAAACCTCGACAATGATGCCCTTGGCCAAAAAGGGCGCATGCGTTTTTTCCTGAATATATTCAGGAAAAAACGCATGCGCCCTTTTTGGCCAACCAAGCAACCTGGAAAGGCAAATCAGCGCTACAAAGAAGTCTCGCTTCCCATCGGTCAAAAGGGCCATGCTGAATAAAGTGTCAAAACCAGAAATGCAGGAAAGGCCATGGAGAAACGGGAGACTTGCTACGCTGATGGGCGTGACGTAAATTGCCAACAGCCACTCTGGAGAAGTGTACGGTGTGTCCTGAAACATAGAAAAAACTCAGCTTCGACAGCATAGGGCACTTCCACTCATGGGCGTATAAATTGGGAAAACTAAAAATCAGCAAGGCACAGGCACCCCAAAGTTTAGGGCTGCTCTGTTGACAAGAACCTCCACTTCGTTACACCTTAAATATCCCAGGAAAGAGAAAAATGGATAAAGAAGTTGTGGTCCTTTTGTACAATGGAATATCACTCAGCCATGAAATCAACGTCATAAGGCTAGTAGCAGCATGATGAGTGGATTTAGGTACGACGATTCTAAGTGAAATAAGTCACACAGAAAAAGACACTTATCATAAGATATCACTTATAGAGGGAATGTAAAAACCGCTACCCTTGCACTGAATTACAAAACAGAACAGAGTCACACGTTTAGAAAACACACTATGGCTGCTTAACGGGAAAGGTGAGGTGGGGTGATGCATAAAACAAGGGTTTCAAATTAGCTCAGAGACCGTTCCATAAACCCAATATGTAATAGACAAGACCTACTCCTTGCTCAGTGATCTGGACTCAAAACCCCCTATTCACCGCCCAAGAATATATCTGACTAGTAAGAATCTTAAAACCTATGTATTGATATCTCTCTGTAAGTGAGTCAAGTGGGTGTAAAGCGGCATAAACACAGCAGTGAAAAGCAGCTAAACCCCTTTATAAAAATCAATCACTTTTAAAAACCCGTGAAACAAAGACAGTGAAAGAGAGAGAAATTCTTACAAAATTCGTTCAAGGGCTGTGATGCCACCTGGATTGACCATATCTAGACCCACAGCTGATTGAGGCATAAGGGTGGACACTCTTGGGGCTGAGAGGTTTGGTGAGGTTGGGTGAGCAAACGCAGACCCTTTAGAGTAATACTGCGTGGTACCCATCCCATGGGTCCCAAATCTCCAGGTTCAAGGGCATCTTCCTACATCGAAAACATGCAGGAGAATCCCAGAGGATGGTACACCGTGTGATCGGGAAAGGTTTCTAAAACGCACCTCATTTCTCATCTCCTTGTGCTCGGGTTCGCCATTCCAGCCGCTTTACTAGCAATCTCCCTCCTTGGAGAATCAGCACCTTTAACCTCCTGTTCCGTACAGGTTGCAATTTGTCCTGAGGATGAACGGGAAGAGGGGGAACCAATGAGACACTAGCTCTAGGTGAGGGGACAGGCACAGATCGCTCTATTTTCCCATCAGGAAGAAGAATTAACCACAGGCTCAGCCTGCCGCCCGGGACCAGAATAGGGCCTGAAGCAATCCTGCGCTTTTGCGGCCAGCTCCCAAGAAAGCGAGTTGAAAAATGGAGCTCAGGGGCACTGCAATTCACAAACCTGCAGAGTTATAAATGATAACTCTCGTCCACAAATATATTGACGGAAGACAACGAAGAGGATTTGAAAGCAAGGCAGAATTGCAGGAAACAGATTTCAGGAGGTAGATTCGAATCGCCTTTAAAGCACGGGAAAAGCGGCAAAACCTCGACAATGATGCCCTTGGCCAAAAAGGGCGCATGCGTTTTTTCCTGAATATATTCAGGAAAAAACGCATGCGCCCTTTTTGGCCAACCAAGCAACCTGGAAAGGCAAATCAGCGCTACAAAGAAGTCTCGCTTCCCATCGGTCAAAAGGGCCATGCTGAATAAAGTGTCAAAACCAGAAATGCAGGAAAGGCCATGGAGAAACGGGAGACTTGCTACGCTGATGGGCGTGACGTAAATTGCCAACAGCCACTCTGGAGAAGTGTACGGTGTGTCCTGAAACATAGAAAAAACTCAGCTTCGACAGCATAGGGCACTTCCACTCATGGGCGTATAAATTGGGAAAACTAAAAATCAGCAAGGCACAGGCACCCCAAAGTTTAGGGCTGCTCTGTTGACAAGAACCTCCACTTCGTTACACCTTAAATATCCCAGGAAAGAGAAAAATGGATAAAGAAGTTGTGGTCCTTTTGTACAATGGAATATCACTCAGCCATGAAATCAACGTCATAAGGCTAGTAGCAGCATGATGAGTGGATTTAGGTACGACGATTCTAAGTGAAATAAGTCACACAGAAAAAGACACTTATCATAAGATATCACTTATAGAGGGAATGTAAAAACCGCTACCCTTGCACTGAATTACAAAACAGAACAGAGTCACACGTTTAGAAAACACACTATGGCTGCTTAACGGGAAAGGTGAGGTGGGGTGATGCATAAAACAAGGGTTTCAAATTAGCTCAGAGACCGTTCCATAAACCCAATATGTAATAGACAAGACCTACTCCTTGCTCAGTGATCTGGACTCAAAACCCCCTATTCACCGCCCAAGAATATATCTGACTAGTAAGAATCTTAAAACCTATGTATTGATATCTCTCTGTAAGTGAGTCAAGTGGGTGTAAAGCGGCATAAACACAGCAGTGAAAAGCAGCTAAACCCCTTTATAAAAATCAATCACTTTTAAAAACCCGTGAAACAAAGACAGTGAAAGAGAGAGAAATTCTTACAAAATTCGTTCAAGGGCTGTGATGCCACCTGGATTGACCATATCTAGACCCACAGCTGATTGAGGCATAAGGGTGGACACTCTTGGGGCTGAGAGGTTTGGTGAGGTTGGGTGAGCAAACGCAGACCCTTTAGAGTAATACTGCGTGGTACCCATCCCATGGGTCCCAAATCTCCAGGTTCAAGGGCATCTTCCTACATCGAAAACATGCAGGAGAATCCCAGAGGATGGTACACCGTGTGATCGGGAAAGGTTTCTAAAACGCACCTCATTTCTCATCTCCTTGTGCTCGGGTTCGCCATTCCAGCCGCTTTACTAGCAATCTCCCTCCTTGGAGAATCAGCACCTTTAACCTCCTGTTCCGTACAGGTTGCAATTTGTCCTGAGGATGAACGGGAAGAGGGGGAACCAATGAGACACTAGCTCTAGGTGAGGGGACAGGCAGAGATCGCTCTATTTTCCCATCAGGAAGAAGAATTAACCACAGGCTCAGCCTGCCGCCCGGGACCAGAATAGGGCCTGAAGCAATCCTGCGCTTTTGCGGCCAGCTCCCAAGAAAGCGAGTTGAAAAATGGAGCTCAGGGGCACTGCAATTCACAAACCTGCAGAGTTATAAATGATAACTCTCGTCCACAAATATATTGACGGAAGACAACGAAGAGGATTTGAAAGCAAGGCAGAATTGCAGGAAACAGATTTCAGGAGGTAGATTCGAATCGCCTTTAAAGCACGGGAAAAGCGGCAAAACCTCGACAATGATGCCCTTGGCCAAAAAGGGCGCATGCGTTTTTTCCTGAATATATTCAGGAAAAAACGCATGCGCCCTTTTTGGCCAACCAAGCAACCTGGAAAGGCAAATCAGCGCTACAAAGAAGTCTCGCTTCCCATCGGTCAAAAGGGCCATGCTGAATAAAGTGTCAAAACCAGAAATGCAGGAAAGGCCATGGAGAAACGGGAGACTTGCTACGCTGATGGGCGTGACGTAAATTGCCAACAGCCACTCTGGAGAAGTGTACGGTGTGTCCTGAAACATAGAAAAAACTCAGCTTCGACAGCATAGGGCACTTCCACTCATGGGCGTATAAATTGGGAAAACTAAAAATCAGCAAGGCACAGGCACCCCAAAGTTTAGGGCTGCTCTGTTGACAAGAACCTCCACTTCGTTACACCTTAAATATCCCAGGAAAGAGAAAAATGGATAAAGAAGTTGTGGTCCTTTTGTACAATGGAATATCACTCAGCCATGAAATCAACGTCATAAGGCTAGTAGCAGCATGATGAGTGGATTTAGGTACGACGATTCTAAGTGAAATAAGTCACACAGAAAAAGACACTTATCATAAGATATCACTTATAGAGGGAATGTAAAAACCGCTACCCTTGCACTGAATTACAAAACAGAACAGAGTCACACGTTTAGAAAACACACTATGGCTGCTTAACGGGAAAGGTGAGGTGGGGTGATGCATAAAACAAGGGTTTCAAATTAGCTCAGAGACCGTTCCATAAACCCAATATGTAATAGACAAGACCTACTCCTTGCTCAGTGATCTGGACTCAAAACCCCCTATTCACCGCCCAAGAATATATCTGACTAGTAAGAATCTTAAAACCTATGTATTGATATCTCTCTGTAAGTGAGTCAAGTGGGTGTAAAGCGGCATAAACACAGCAGTGAAAAGCAGCTAAACCCCTTTATAAAAATCAATCACTTTTAAAAACCCGTGAAACAAAGACAGTGAAAGAGAGAGAAATTCTTACAAAATTCGTTCAAGGGCTGTGATGCCACCTGGATTGACCATATCTAGACCCACAGCTGATTGAGGCATAAGGGTGGACACTCTTGGGGCTGAGAGGTTTGGTGAGGTTGGGTGAGCAAACGCAGACCCTTTAGAGTAATACTGCGTGGTACCCATCCCATGGGTCCCAAATCTCCAGGTTCAAGGGCATCTTCCTACATCGAAAACATGCAGGAGAATCCCAGAGGATGGTACACCGTGTGATCGGGAAAGGTTTCTAAAACGCACCTCATTTCTCATCTCCTTGTGCTCGGGTTCGCCATTCCAGCCGCTTTACTAGCAATCTCCCTCCTTGGAGAATCAGCACCTTTAACCTCCTGTTCCGTACAGGTTGCAATTTGTCCTGAGGATGAACGGGAAGAGGGGGAACCAATGAGACACTAGCTCTAGGTGAGGGGACAGGCACAGATCGCTCTATTTTCCCATCAGGAAGAAGAATTAACCACAGGCTCAGCCTGCCGCCCGGGACCAGAATAGGGCCTGAAGCAATCCTGCGCTTTTGCGGCCAGCTCCCAAGAAAGCGAGTTGAAAAATGGAGCTCAGGGGCACTGCAATTCACAAACCTGCAGAGTTATAAATGATAACTCTCGTCCACAAATATATTGACGGAAGACAACGAAGAGGATTTGAAAGCAAGGCAGAATTGCAGGAAACAGATTTCAGGAGGTAGATTCGAATCGCCTTTAAAGCACGGGAAAAGCGGCAAAACCTCGACAATGATGCCCTTGGCCAAAAAGGGCGCATGCGTTTTTTCCTGAATATATTCAGGAAAAACGCATGCGCCCTTTTTGGCCAACCAAGCAACCTGGAAAGGCAAATCAGCGCTACAAAGAAGTCTCGCTTCCCATCGGTCAAAAGGGCCATGCTGAATAAAGTGTCAAAACCAGAAATGCAGGAAAGGCCATGGAGAAACGGGAGACTTGCTACGCTGATGGGCGTGACGTAAATTGCCAACAGCCACTCTGGAGAAGTGTACGGTGTGTCCTGAAACATAGAAAAAACTCAGCTTCGACAGCATAGGGCACTTCCACTCATGGGCGTATAAATTGGGAAAACTAAAAATCAGCAAGGCACAGGCACCCCAAAGTTTAGGGCTGCTCTGTTGACAAGAACCTCCACTTCGTTACACCTTAAATATCCCAGGAAAGAGAAAAATGGATAAAGAAGTTGTGGTCCTTTTGTACAATGGAATATCACTCAGCCATGAAATCAACGTCATAAGGCTAGTAGCAGCATGATGAGTGGATTTAGGTACGACGATTCTAAGTGAAATAAGTCACACAGAAAAAGACACTTATCATAAGATATCACTTATAGAGGGAATGTAAAAACCGCTACCCTTGCACTGAATTACAAAACAGAACAGAGTCACACGTTTAGAAAACACACTATGGCTGCTTAACGGGAAAGGTGAGGTGGGGTGATGCATAAAACAAGGGTTTCAAATTAGCTCAGAGACCGTTCCATAAACCCAATATGTAATAGACAAGACCTACTCCTTGCTCAGTGATCTGGACTCAAAACCCCCTATTCACCGCCCAAGAATATATCTGACTAGTAAGAATCTTAAAACCTATGTATTGATATCTCTCTGTAAGTGAGTCAAGTGGGTGTAAAGCGGCATAAAACACAGCAGTGAAAAGCAGCTAAACCCCTTTATAAAAATCAATCACTTTTAAAAACCCGTGAAACAAAGACAGTGAAAGAGAGAGAAATTCTTACAAAATTCGTTCAAGGGCTGTGATGCCACCTGGATTGACCATATCTAGACCCACAGCTGATTGAGGCATAAGGGTGGACACTCTTGGGGCTGAGAGGTTTGGTGAGGTTGGGTGAGCAAACGCAGACCCTTTAGAGTAATACTGCGTGGTACCCATCCCATGGGTCCCAAATCTCCAGGTTCAAGGGCATCTTCCTACATCGAAAACATGCAGGAGAATCCCAGAGGATGGTACACCGTGTGATCGGGAAAGGTTTCTAAACGCACCTCATTTCTCATCTCCTTGTGCTCGGGTTCGCCATTCCAGCCGCTTTACTAGCAATCTCCCTCCTTGGAGAATCAGCACCTTTAACCTCCTGTTCCGTACAGGTTGCAATTTGTCCTGAGGATGAACGGGAAGAGGGGGAACCAATGAGACACTAGCTCTAGGTGAGGGGACAGGCACAGATCGCTCTATTTTCCCATCAGGAAGAAGAATTAACCACAGGCTCAGCCTGCCGCCCGGGACCAGAATAGGGCCTGAAGCAATCCTGCGCTTTTGCGGCCAGCTCCCAAGAAAGCGAGTTGAAAAATGGAGCTCAGGGGCACTGCAATTCACAAACCTGCAGAGTTATAAATGATAACTCTCGTCCACAAATATATTGACGGAAGACAACGAAGAGGATTTGAAAGCAAGGCAGAATTGCAGGAAACAGATTTCAGGAGGTAGATTCGAATCGCCTTTAAAGCACGGGAAAAGCGGCAAAACCTCGACAATGATGCCCTTGGCCAAAAAGGGCGCATGCGTTTTTCCTGAATATATTCAGGAAAAAACGCATGCGCCCTTTTTGGCCAACCAAGCAACCTGGAAAGGCAAATCAGCGCTACAAAGAAGTCTCGCTTCCCATCGGTCAAAAGGGCCATGCTGAATAAAGTGTCAAAACCAGAAATGCAGGAAAGGCCATGGAGAAACGGAGACTTGCTACGCTGATGGGCGTGACGTAAATTGCCAACAGCCACTCTGGAGAAGTGTACGGTGTGTCCTGAAACATAGAAAAAACTCAGCTTCGACAGCATAGGGCACTTCCACTCATGGGCGTATAAATTGGGAAAACTAAAAATCAGCAAGGCACAGGCACCCCAAAGTTTAGGGCTGCTCTGTTGACAAGAACCTCCACTTCGTTACACCTTAAATATCCCAGGAAAGAGAAAAATGGATAAAGAAGTTGTGGTCCTTTTGTACAATGGAATATCACTCAGCCATGAAATCAACGTCATAAGGCTAGTAGCAGCATGATGAGTGGATTTAGGTACGACGATTCTAAGTGAAATAAGTCACACAGAAAAAGACACTTATCATAAGATATCACTTATAGAGGGAATGTAAAAACCGCTACCCTTGCACTGAATTACAAAACAGAACAGAGTCACACGTTTAGAAAACACACTATGGCTGCTTAACGGGAAAGTGAGGTGGGGTGATGCATAAAACAAGGGTTTCAAATTAGCTCAGAGACCGTTCCATAAACCCAATATGTAATAGACAAGACCTACTCCTTGCTCAGTGATCTGGACTCAAAACCCCCTATTCACCGCCCAAGAATATATCTGACTAGTAAGAATCTTAAAACCTATGTATTGATATCTCTCTGTAAGTGAGTCAAGTGGGTGTAAAGCGGCATAAACACAGCAGTGAAAAGCAGCTAAACCCCTTTATAAAAATCAATCACTTTTAAAAACCCGTGAAACAAAGACAGTGAAAGAGAGAGAAATTCTTACAAAATTCGTTCAAGGGCTGTGATGCCACCTGGATTGACCATATCTAGACCCACAGCTGATTGAGGCATAAGGGTGGACACTCTTGGGGCTGAGAGGTTTGGTGAGGTTGGGTGAGCAAACGCAGACCCTTTAGAGTAATACTGCGTGGTACCCATCCCATGGGTCCCAAATCTCCAGGTTCAAGGGCATCTTCCTACATCGAAAACATGCAGGAGAATCCCAGAGGATGGTACACCGTGTGATCGGGAAAGGTTTCTAAAACGCACCTCATTTCTCATCTCCTTGTGCTCGGGTTCGCCATTCCAGCCGCTTTACTAGCAATCTCCCTCCTTGGAGAATCAGCACCTTTAACCTCCTGTTCCGTACAGGTTGCAATTTGTCCTGAGGATGAACGGGAAGAGGGGGAACCAATGAGACACTAGCTCTAGGTGAGGGGACAGGCAGAGATCGCTCTATTTTCCCATCAGGAAGAAGAATTAACCACAGGCTCAGCCTGCCGCCCGGGACCAGAATAGGCCTGAAGCAATCCTGCGCTTTTGCGGCCAGCTCCCAAGAAAGCGAGTTGAAAAATGGAGCTCAGGGGCACTGCAATTCACAAACCTGCAGAGTTATAAATGATAACTCTCGTCCACAAATATATTGACGGAAGACAACGAAGAGGATTTGAAAGCAAGGCAGAATTGCAGGAAACAGATTTCAGGAGGTAGATTCGAATCGCCTTTAAAGCACGGGAAAAGCGGCAAAACCTCGACAATGATGCCCTTGGCCAAAAAGGGCGCATGCGTTTTTTCCTGAATATATTCAGGAAAAAACGCATGCGCCCTTTTTGGCCAACCAAGCAACCTGGAAAGGCAAATCAGCGCTACAAAGAAGTCTCGCTTCCCATCGGTCAAAAGGGCCATGCTGAATAAAGTGTCAAAACCAGAAATGCAGGAAAGGCCATGGAGAAACGGGAGACTTGCTACGCTGATGGGCGTGACGTAAATTGCCAACAGCCACTCTGGAGAAGTGTACGGTGTGTCCTGAAACATAGAAAAAACTCAGCTTCGACAGCATAGGGCACTTCCACTCATGGGCGTATAAATTGGGAAAACTAAAAATCAGCAAGGCACAGGCACCCCAAAGTTTAGGGCTGCTCTGTTGACAAGAACCTCCACTTCGTTAC
>NW_028121800.1:0-33576 GCF_965194805.1 Balaenoptera borealis | reverse complement strand
CCCCACTTGCCGCAACTGGAGAAAGCCCTCGCACAGAAACAAGGAACCAGCACAGCCAAAAATAAATAAATAAATTAATTAATTAATTTAAAAAAAAATCTTAAAAAAAAAAAGACACGGGATGGAAAATCGTGTATTGCAGCAGTATTTACAATAGCCAAGACATGGAAGCAAACAAAATGTCCATCAACAGATAAATGGACACAGAAGAAGTGGTACACATACCGAATGGAAGAGTAGCCTCGGGAAAAAAATGAACAATGCCGTTTTCAGGACTACACATGAGCCTAGAAATAATCATATTAGCTTAAGTAAGTCAAGAGGGAATGATAAATATCCTATGATATCTTGTATACATGTTAGCCTAAGGTTGCTACCAATAAACATATTTTCACAGAAAAAGACACTCACAGACTTATAAAACAAACTAATGGTTAGCCAAAATGAAAGGTGGGAGGATGGATAAATTAGGACTATGGGGCTAACATAGATATACTAATGTATGTTAAATGTATATAAACATATAACATATAAACCATATGAATTATATACTCACCAATACATATAAAATATATAAAGACAAAACACCTACCAAATACCAAGGGAGGTCTACTCAACATTCTGTAATAACATACAAGGTAACAGGATCCGAAGATGAACAGACATATGTATGAATCATTGAGCAGATTCTGTACAGCCAGAAAACCACAACACTCTAATCAAATTTACTCCGATAAGAAATAGAAATTAAATTTAAAAAACAAACATAAGTAAGGTGACATAAACTTCTGGGGGCTTGTCCCAGCACATTCCACTCTAATTTACAACCTTGGAACACTACTTTCAGGAAGACTCTTTTGCACTAGTAACAAGCGTTGAGAACGTAATAATGCTGCCGCCTTGTGGTTGTTTCCCATAACAGCAGCTTTAAACCAAGTGCTAATGGTTGCTTAATAGTCACAAGGACTGCAGGGCTGTAAATGACACCTGCCCTCAACAAATGCCCTGGGGTAGGGAATAGGCAAGAAAATTCTACACATTACAACTTTTTCAAGAAGTCAATACGAAGAGGGAAGTTGTAGTCACTCTTTAAAAAAGAAGGAAAAGAAAAAAGAGGACATGCCTAAAGTTCAGTATAAGGAATTATTAGCCACATGCAAATCCAACGTGAAAACGTTTCAGCTCACACCAGTCAAATGACCATCAGCAAAAAGTCTACAAACTATAAATGCTAAGGGCTTTTAGAGAACTCTGTAATTTCTAGATGCTGGTGGAATGTAAAGTGGTAACAGCACTAACGAAAACTGAACGGAGCTGCTTTAAAACGTAAAAATTGAGCTACCATATGATGCGGCAGGGCACCTTTTGGGCCTATAACCTAAGACCACAAGAATCGGAAAGACAGAGGCAGGCAAATGTGCACTGCAGCAATACTGAAATAGCCAAGACATGGAAACACAAAAAAGGTCCATAATCAGATGAATGGACAAAGAAGAAGTGGTAATATGGACAGAATGGAATATCCGTCACGGAAAAAAATAAAAGAATGGCACATGCAGCACCACAGAGGAGCCTAGAGATAATCACACAACGTGAAGTAAGTCAGAATGAGAAAGACAAATGCCCTATGATGTCCCTTATGTTATCTGAAAATTCATAAAAATGAACATATTTCCATAGAGAAAGGCAATCTCAGATTGAGAAGACAAACTTATGGTTAAGCCAAAGAAAACGTGTGAGGAATGGATAAATTAGGATATTGGGGTTAACACACATATACTAATACATATAAAATATATAATCCCCAAAGACCTATGTAATACCAAGAGTGGTCTACTCAACACTCTGTAACAACCTACATGGAAAAGGACCCAAAGATCAATAAATATAGGTATATGTGTAAATGAACAAGATTCTGTACTCCTACAAAAAAAAATTTTTTTTCAATCAAATTTGCTCTGATAAAAACTACAACTTAAAGAGACAGACAAGAATTACGGAGGTTAAACTTATGGGGGTTTGTCCTGGCACATTCCACTCTAATCTGCAACCTAAAACCACAACTTGCAGCGAAGTTCTGTTTCCCTAGCAAGCAGAGTTGGCAACGTAGAAATCCTGCCACCCAAAAGCCGTTTCCTCAAACAGCAGCTTTAAATCTACTGCTAATGGTCACTAATATTCACAAGGACTGCAGGGCTGTAAATGACTCATGCCCTCAAAAAATGTCCTGGGGAAGGGAATGGCCAAAAAAATCCAAACGCAGCAAATTTTTCAAGAAGGCAGTTAGAAGTTGTACGTTTCGCTCAATCTTAAAAAAAAAGTGAAAAGGACACTGATAAACGCAAAACATCAGGAAATATGAGACGCATGCAAATCCAATCTACACAAAGGTAATCACCTCACACCAGTCAGAATGACCATCAGCAAAAAGTCTACAAACAATAGATGTTGAAGAAGTTGTGGAGAATAGCGTAACCTCTCGGTCTAAGTGGGATGTAAACTGGTAACGGCCAATAATAGGAACAGAATGGCAGCGCATTTAAAGGTAAAAATTGAGTCACCATATGATCCGGAAGTCCCACTATTGGGCCTTTCACCTGTGAAAGTCAGAATCAAAAAGACACGGGATGGGGCTTCCCTGGTGGTGCAGTGGTTGAGAGTCTGCCTGCCAAGGCAGGGGCCACGGGTTCGATCCCTGGTCTGGGAGGATCCCGCATGCCGCGGAGCAATTGGGCCCGTGAGCCAAAGCTGCTGAGCCTGCGCATCTGGAGCCTGTGCTCCGCAGCGGGAGAGGCCGCGATGGTGGGAGGCCCGCGCACCGTGATGAGGAGTGGCCCCCACTTGCCGCAACTGGAGAAAGCCCTCGCACAGAAACAAGGAACCAGCACAGCCAAAAATAAATAAATAAATAAATTAATTAATTAAAAAAAAAATCTTAAAAAAAAAAAGACACGGGATGGAAAATCGTGTATTGCAGCAGTATTTACAATAGCCAAGACATGGAAGCAAACAAAATGTCCATCAACAGATAAATGGACACAGAAGAAGTGGTACACATACCGAATGGAAGAGTAGCCTCGGGAAAAAAATGAACAATGCCGTTTTCAGGACTACACATGAGCCTAGAAATAATCATATTAGCTTAAGTAAGTCAAGAGGGAATGATAAATATCCTATGATATCTTGTATACATGTTAGCCTAAGGTTGCTACCAATAAACATATTTTCACAGAAAAAGACACTCACAGACTTATAAAACAAACTAATGGTTAGCCAAAATGAAAGGTGGGAGGATGGATAAATTAGGACTATGGGGCTAACATAGATATACTAATGTATGTTAAATGTATATAAACATATAACATATAAACCATATGAATTATATACTCACCAATACATATAAAATATATAAAGACAAAACACCTACCAAATACCAAGGGAGGTCTACTCAACTTTCTGTAATAACATACAAGGTAACAGGATCCGAAGATGACCAGACATATGTATGAATCATTGAGCAGATTCTGTACAGCCAGAAAACCACAACACTCTAATCAAATTTACTCCGATAAGAAATAGAAATTAAATTTAAAAAACAAACATAAGTAAGGTGACATAAACTTCTGGGGGCTTGTCCCAGCACATTCCACTCTAATTTACAACCTTGGAACACTACTTTCAGGAAGACTCTTTTGCACTAGTAACAAGCGTTGAGAACGTAATAATGCTGCCGCCTTGTGGTTGTTTCCCATAACAGCAGCTTTAAACCAAGTGCTAATGGTTGCTTAATAGTCACAAGGACTGCAGGGCTGTAAATGACACCTGCCCTCAACAAATGCCCTGGGGTAGGGAATAGGCAAGAAAATTCTACACATTACAACTTTTTCAAGAAGTCAATACGAAGAGAGGGAAGTTGTAGTCACTCTTTAAAAAAGAAGGAAAAGAAAAAAGAGGACATGCCTAAAGTTCAGTATAAGGAATTATTAGCCACATGCAAATCCAACGTGAAAACGTTTCAGCTCACACCAGTCAAATGACCATCAGCAAAAAGTCTACAAACTATAAATGCTAAGGGCTTTTAGAGAACTCTGTAATTTCTAGATGCTGGTGGAATGTAAAGTGGTAACAGCACTAACGAAAACTGAACGGAGCTGCTTTAAAACGTAAAAATTGAGCTACCATATGATGCGGCAGGGCACCTTTTGGGCCTATAACCTAAGACCACAAGAATCGGAAAGACAGAGGCAGGCAAATGTGCACTGCAGCAATACTGAAATAGCCAAGACATGGAAACACAAAAAAGGTCCATAATCAGATGAATGGACAAAGAAGAAGTGGTAATATGGACAGAATGGAATATCCGTCACGGAAAAAAATAAAAGAATGGCATATGCAGCACCACAGAGGAGCCTAGAGATAATCACACAACGTGAAGTAAGTCAGAATGAGAAAGACAAATGCCCTATGATGTCCCTTATGTTATCTGAAAATTCATAAAAATGAACATATTTCCATAGAGAAAGGCAATCTCAGATTGAGAAGACAAACTTATGGTTAAGCCAAAGAAAACGTGTGAGGAATGGATAAATTAGGATATTGGGGTTAACACACATATACTAATACATATAAAATATATAATCCCCAAAGACCTATGGAATACCAAGAGTGGTCTACTCAACACTCTGTAACAACCTACATGGAAAAGGACCCAAAGATCAATAAATATAGGTATATGTGTAAATGAACAAGATTCTGTACTCCTACAAAAAAAAAATTTTTTTCAATCAAATTTGCTCTGATAAAAACTACAACTTAAAGAGACAGACAAGAATTACGGAGGTTAAACTTATGGGGGTTTGTCCTGGCACATTCCACTCTAATCTGCAACCTAAAACCACAACTTGCAGCGAAGTTCTGTTTCCCTAGCAAGCAGAGTTGGCAACGTAGAAATCCTGCCACCCAAAAGCCGTTTCCTCAAACAGCAGCTTTAAATCTACTGCTAATGGTCACTAATATTCACAAGGACTGCAGGGCTGTAAATGACTCATGCCCTCAAAAAATGTCCTGGGGAAGGGAATGGCCAAAAAAATCCAAACGCAGCAAATTTTTCAAGAAGGCAGTTAGAAGTTGTACGTTTCGCTCAATCTTAAAAAAAAAGTGAAAAGGACACTGATAAACGCAAAACATCAGGAAATATGAGACGCATGCAAATCCAATCTACACAAAGGTAATCACCTCACACCAGTCAGAATGACCATCAGCAAAAAGTCTACAAACAATAGATGTTGAAGAAGTTGTGGAGAATAGCGTAACCTCTCGGTCTAAGTGGGATGTAAACTGGTAACGGCCAATAATAGGAACAGAATGGCAGCGCATTTAAAGGTAAAAATTGAGTCACCATATGATCCGGAAGTCCCACTATTGGGCCTTTCACCTGTGAAAGTCAGAATCAAAAAGACACGGGATGGGGCTTCCCTGGTGGTGCAGTGGTTGAGAGTCTGCCTGCCAAGGCAGGGGCCACGGGTTCGATCCCTGGTCTGGGAGGATCCCGCATGCCGCGGAGCAATTGGGCCCGTGAGCCAAAGCTGCTGAGCCTGCGCATCTGGAGCCTGTGCTCCGCAGCGGGAGAGGCCGCGATGGTGGGAGGCCCGCGCACCGTGATGAGGAGTGGCCCCCACTTGCCGCAACTGGAGAAAGCCCTCGCACAGAAACAAGGAACCAGCACAGCCAAAAATAAATAAATAAATTAATTAATTAATTTAAAAAAAAATCTTAAAAAAAAAAGACACGGGATGGAAAATCGTGTATTGCAGCAGTATTTACAATAGCCAAGACATGGAAGCAAACAAAATGTCCATCAACAGATAAATGGACACAGAAGAAGTGGTACACATACCGAATGGAAGAGTAGCCTCGGGAAAAAAATGAACAATGCCGTTTTCAGGACTACACATGAGCCTAGAAATAATCATATTAGCTTAAGTAAGTCAAGAGGGAATGATAAATATCCTATGATATCTTGTATACATGTTAGCCTAAGGTTGCTACCAATAAACATATTTTCACAGAAAAAGACACTCACAGACTTATAAAACAAACTAATGGTTAGCCAAAATGAAAGGTGGGAGGATGGATAAATTAGGACTATGGGGCTAACATAGATATACTAATGTATGTTAAATGTATATAAACATATAACATATAAACCATATGAATTATATACTCACCAATACATATAAAATATATAAAGACAAAACACCTACCAAATACCAAGGGAGGTCTACTCAACATTCTGTAATAACATACAAGGTAACAGGATCCGAAGATGACCAGACATATGTATGAATCATTGAGCAGATTCTGTACAGCCAGAAAACCACAACACTCTAATCAAATTTACTCCGATAAGAAATAGAAATTAAATTTAAAAAACAAACATAAGTAAGGTGACATAAACTTCTGGGGGCTTGTCCCAGCACATTCCACTCTAATTTACAACCTTGGAACACTACTTTCAGGAAGACTCTTTTGCACTAGTAACAAGCGTTGAGAACGTAATAATGCTGCCGCCTTGTGGTTGTTTCCCATAACAGCAGCTTTAAACCAAGTGCTAATGGTTGCTTAATAGTCACAAGGACTGCAGGGCTGTAAATGACACCTGCCCTCAACAAATGCCCTGGGGTAGGGAATAGGCAAGAAAATTCTACACATTACAACTTTTTCAAGAAGTCAATACGAAGAGAGGGAAGTTGTAGTCACTCTTTAAAAAAGAAGGAAAAGAAAAAAGAGGACATGCCTAAAGTTCAGTATAAGGAATTATTAGCCACATGCAAATCCAACGTGAAAACGTTTCAGCTCACACCAGTCAAATGACCATCAGCAAAAAGTCTACAAACTATAAATGCTAAGGGCTTTTAGAGAACTCTGTAATTTCTAGATGCTGGTGGAATGTAAAGTGGTAACAGCACTAACGAAAACTGAACGGAGCTGCTTTAAAACGTAAAAATTGAGCTACCATATGATGCGGCAGGGCACCTTTTGGGCCTATAACCTAAGACCACAAGAATCGGAAAGACAGAGGCAGGCAAATGTGCACTGCAGCAATACTGAAATAGCCAAGACATGGAAACACAAAAAAGGTCCATAATCAGATGAATGGACAAAGAAGAAGTGGTAATATGGACAGAATGGAATATCCGTCACGGAAAAAAATAAAAGAATGGCATATGCAGCACCACAGAGGAGCCTAGAGATAATCACACAACGTGAAGTAAGTCAGAATGAGAAAGACAAATGCCCTATGATGTCCCTTATGTTATCTGAAAATTCATAAAAATGAACATATTTCCATAGAGAAAGGCAATCTCAGATTGAGAAGACAAACTTATGGTTAAGCCAAAGAAAACGTGTGAGGAATGGATAAATTAGGATATTGGGGTTAACACACATATACTAATACATATAAAATATATAATCCCCAAAGACCTATGGAATACCAAGAGTGGTCTACTCAACACTCTGTAACAACCTACATGGAAAAGGACCCAAAGATCAATAAATATAGGTATATGTGTAAATGAACAAGATTCTGTACTCCTACAAAAAAAAATTTTTTTTCAATCAAATTTGCTCTGATAAAAACTACAACTTAAAGAGACAGACAAGAATTACGGAGGTTAAACTTATGGGGGTTTGTCCTGGCACATTCCACTCTAATCTGCAACCTAAAACCACAACTTGCAGCGAAGTTCTGTTTCCCTAGCAAGCAGAGTTGGCAACGTAGAAATCCTGCCACCCAAAAGCCGTTTCCTCAAACAGCAGCTTTAAATCTACTGCTAATGGTCACTAATATTCACAAGGACTGCAGGGCTGTAAATGACTCATGCCCTCAAAAAATGTCCTGGGGAAGGGAATGGCCAAAAAAATCCAAACGCAGCAAATTTTTCAAGAAGGCAGTTAGAAGTTGTACGTTTCGCTCAATCTTAAAAAAAAAGTGAAAAGGACACTGATAAACGCAAAACATCAGGAAATATGAGACGCATGCAAATCCAATCTACACAAAGGTATCACCTCACACCAGTCAGAATGACCATCAGCAAAAAGTCTACAAACAATAGATGTTGAAGAAGTTGTGGAGAATAGCGTAACCTCTCGGTCTAAGTGGGATGTAAACTGGTAACGGCCAATAATAGGAACAGAATGGCAGCGCATTTAAAGGTAAAAATTGAGTCACCATATGATCCGGAAGTCCCACTATTGGGCCTTTCACCTGTGAAAGTCAGAATCAAAAAGACACGGGATGGGGCTTCCCTGGTGGTGCAGTGGTTGAGAGTCTGCCTGCCAAGGCAGGGGCCACGGGTTCGATCCCTGGTCTGGGAGGATCCCGCATGCCGCGGAGCAATTGGGCCCGTGAGCCAAAGCTGCTGAGCCTGCGCATCTGGAGCCTGTGCTCCGCAGCGGGAGAGGCCGCGATGGTGGGAGGCCCGCGCACCGTGATGAGGAGTGGCCCCCACTTGCCGCAACTGGAGAAAGCCCTCGCACAGAAACAAGGAACCAGCACAGCCAAAAATAAATAAATAAATTAATTAATTAATTTAAAAAAAAATCTTAAAAAAAAAAAGACACGGGATGGAAAATCGTGTATTGCAGCAGTATTTACAATAGCCAAGACATGGAAGCAAACAAAATGTCCATCAACAGATAAATGGACACAGAAGAAGTGGTACACATACCGAATGGAAGAGTAGCCTCGGGAAAAAAATGAACAATGCCGTTTTCAGGACTACACATGAGCCTAGAAATAATCATATTAGCTTAAGTAAGTCAAGAGGGAATGATAAATATCCTATGATATCTTGTATACATGTTAGCCTAAGGTTGCTACCAATAAACATATTTTCACAGAAAAAGACACTCACAGACTTATAAAACAAACTAATGGTTAGCCAAAATGAAAGGTGGGAGGATGGATAAATTAGGACTATGGGGCTAACATAGATATACTAATGTATGTTAAATGTATATAAACATATAACATATAAACCATATGAATTATATACTCACCAATACATATAAAATATATAAAGACAAAACACCTACCAAATACCAAGGGAGGTCTACTCAACATTCTGTAATAACATACAAGGTAACAGGATCCGAAGATGAACAGACATATGTATGAATCATTGAGCAGATTCTGTACAGCCAGAAAACCACAACACTCTAATCAAATTTACTCCGATAAGAAATAGAAATTAAATTTAAAAAACAAACATAAGTAAGGTGACATAAACTTCTGGGGGCTTGTCCCAGCACATTCCACTCTAATTTACAACCTTGGAACACTACTTTCAGGAAGACTCTTTTGCACTAGTAACAAGCGTTGAGAACGTAATAATGCTGCCGCCTTGTGGTTGTTTCCCATAACAGCAGCTTTAAACCAAGTGCTAATGGTTGCTTAATAGTCACAAGGACTGCAGGGCTGTAAATGACACCTGCCCTCAACAAATGCCCTGGGGTAGGGAATAGGCAAGAAAATTCTACACATTACAACTTTTTCAAGAAGTCAATACGAAGAGAGGGAAGTTGTAGTCACTCTTTAAAAAAGAAGGAAAAGAAAAAAGAGGACATGCCTAAAGTTCAGTATAAGGAATTATTAGCCACATGCAAATCCAACGTGAAAACGTTTCAGCTCACACCAGTCAAATGACCATCAGCAAAAAGTCTACAAACTATAAATGCTAAGGGCTTTTAGAGAACTCTGTAATTTCTAGATGCTGGTGGAATGTAAAGTGGTAACAGCACTAACGAAAACTGAACGGAGCTGCTTTAAAACGTAAAAATTGAGCTACCATATGATGCGGCAGGGCACCTTTTGGGCCTATAACCTAAGACCACAAGAATCGGAAAGACAGAGGCAGGCAAATGTGCACTGCAGCAATACTGAAATAGCCAAGACATGGAAACACAAAAAAGGTCCATAATCAGATGAATGGACAAAGAAGAAGTGGTAATATGGACAGAATGGAATATCCGTCACGGAAAAAAATAAAAGAATGGCATATGCAGCACCACAGAGGAGCCTAGAGATAATCACACAACGTGAAGTAAGTCAGAATGAGAAAGACAAATGCCCTATGATGTCCCTTATGTTATCTGAAAATTCATAAAAATGAACATATTTCCATAGAGAAAGGCAATCTCAGATTGAGAAGACAAACTTATGGTTAAGCCAAAGAAAACGTGTGAGGAATGGATAAATTAGGATATTGGGGTTAACACACATATACTAATACATATAAAATATATAATCCCCAAAGACCTATGGAATACCAAGAGTGGTCTACTCAACACTCTGTAACAACCTACATGGAAAAGGACCCAAAGATCAATAAATATAGGTATATGTGTAAATGAACAAGATTCTGTACTCCTACAAAAAAAAATTTTTTTTCAATCAAATTTGCTCTGATAAAAACTACAACTTAAAGAGACAGACAAGAATTACGGAGGTTAAACTTATGGGGGTTTGTCCTGGCACATTCCACTCTAATCTGCAACCTAAAACCACAACTTGCAGCGAAGTTCTGTTTCCCTAGCAAGCAGAGTTGGCAACGTAGAAATCCTGCCACCCAAAAGCCGTTTCCTCAAACAGCAGCTTTAAATCTACTGCTAATGGTCACTAATATTCACAAGGACTGCAGGGCTGTAAATGACTCATGCCCTCAAAAAATGTCCTGGGGAAGGGAATGGCCAAAAAAATCCAAACGCAGCAAATTTTTCAAGAAGGCAGTTAGAAGTTGTACGTTTCGCTCAATCTTAAAAAAAAAGTGAAAAGGACACTGATAAACGCAAAACATCAGGAAATATGAGACGCATGCAAATCCAATCTACACAAAGGTATCACCTCACACCAGTCAGAATGACCATCAGCAAAAAGTCTACAAACAATAGATGTTGAAGAAGTTGTGGAGAATAGCGTAACCTCTCGGTCTAAGTGGGATGTAAACTGGTAACGGCCAATAATAGGAACAGAATGGCAGCGCATTTAAAGGTAAAAATTGAGTCACCATATGATCCGGAAGTCCCACTATTGGGCCTTTCACCTGTGAAAGTCAGAATCAAAAAGACACGGGATGGGGCTTCCCTGGTGGTGCAGTGGTTGAGAGTCTGCCTGCCAAGGCAGGGGCCACGGGTTCGATCCCTGGTCTGGGAGGATCCCGCATGCCGCGGAGCAATTGGGCCCGTGAGCCAAAGCTGCTGAGCCTGCGCATCTGGAGCCTGTGCTCCGCAGCGGGAGAGGCCGCGATGGTGGGAGGCCCGCGCACCGTGATGAGGAGTGGCCCCCACTTGCCGCAACTGGAGAAAGCCCTCGCACAGAAACAAGGAACCAGCACAGCCAAAAATAAATAAATAAATTAATTAATTAATTTAAAAAAAAATCTTAAAAAAAAAAAGACACGGGATGGAAAATCGTGTATTGCAGCAGTATTTACAATAGCCAAGACATGGAAGCAAACAAAATGTCCATCAACAGATAAATGGACACAGAAGAAGTGGTACACATACCGAATGGAAGAGTAGCCTCGGGAAAAAAATGAACAATGCCGTTTTCAGGACTACACATGAGCCTAGAAATAATCATATTAGCTTAAGTAAGTCAAGAGGGAATGATAAATATCCTATGATATCTTGTATACATGTTAGCCTAAGGTTGCTACCAATAAACATATTTTCACAGAAAAAGACACTCACAGACTTATAAAACAAACTAATGGTTAGCCAAAATGAAAGGTGGGAGGATGGATAAATTAGGACTATGGGGCTAACATAGATATACTAATGTATGTTAAATGTATATAAACATATAACATATAAACCATATGAATTATATACTCACCAATACATATAAAATATATAAAGACAAAACACCTACCAAATACCAAGGGAGGTCTACTCAACTTTCTGTAATAACATACAAGGTAACAGGATCCGAAGATGACCAGACATATGTATGAATCATTGAGCAGATTCTGTACAGCCAGAAAACCACAGCACTCTAATCAAATTTACTCCGATAAGAAATAGAAATTAAATTTAAAAAACAAACATAAGTAAGGTGACATAAACTTCTGGGGGCTTGTCCCAGCACATTCCACTCTAATTTACAACCTTGGAACACTACTTTCAGGAAGACTCTTTTGCACTAGTAACAAGCGTTGAGAACGTAATAATGCTGCCGCCTTGTGGTTGTTTCCCATAACAGCAGCTTTAAACCAAGTGCTAATGGTTGCTTAATAGTCACAAGGACTGCAGGGCTGTAAATGACACCTGCCCTCAACAAATGCCCTGGGGTAGGGAATAGGCAAGAAAATTCTACACATTACAACTTTTTCAAGAAGTCAATACGAAGAGGGAAGTTGTAGTCACTCTTTAAAAAAGAAGGAAAAGAAAAAAGAGGACATGCCTAAAGTTCAGTATAAGGAATTATTAGCCACATGCAAATCCAACGTGAAAACGTTTCAGCTCACACCAGTCAAATGACCATCAGCAAAAAGTCTACAAACTATAAATGCTAAGGGCTTTTAGAGAACTCTGTAATTTCTAGATGCTGGTGGAATGTAAAGTGGTAACAGCACTAACGAAAACTGAACGGAGCTGCTTTAAAACGTAAAAATTGAGCTACCATATGATGCGGCAGGGCACCTTTTGGGCCTATAACCTAAGACCACAAGAATCGGAAAGACAGAGGCAGGCAAATGTGCACTGCAGCAATACTGAAATAGCCAAGACATGGAAACACAAAAAAGGTCCATAATCAGATGAATGGACAAAGAAGAAGTGGTAATATGGACAGAATGGAATATCCGTCACGGAAAAAAATAAAAGAATGGCACATGCAGCACCACAGAGGAGCCTAGAGATAATCACACAACGTGAAGTAAGTCAGAATGAGAAAGACAAATGCCCTATGATGTCCCTTATGTTATCTGAAAATTCATAAAAATGAACATATTTCCATAGAGAAAGGCAATCTCAGATTGAGAAGACAAACTTATGGTTAAGCCAAAGAAAACGTGTGAGGAATGGATAAATTAGGATATTGGGGTTAACACACATATACTAATACATATAAAATATATAATCCCCAAAGACCTATGGAATACCAAGAGTGGTCTACTCAACACTCTGTAACAACCTACATGGAAAAGGACCCAAAGATCAATAAATATAGGTATATGTGTAAATGAACAAGATTCTGTACTCCTACAAAAAAAAATTTTTTTTCAATCAAATTTGCTCTGATAAAAACTACAACTTAAAGAGACAGACAAGAATTACGGAGGTTAAACTTATGGGGGTTTGTCCTGGCACATTCCACTCTAATCTGCAACCTAAAACCACAACTTGCAGCGAAGTTCTGTTTCCCTAGCAAGCAGAGTTGGCAACGTAGAAATCCTGCCACCCAAAAGCCGTTTCCTCAAACAGCAGCTTTAAATCTACTGCTAATGGTCACTAATATTCACAAGGACTGCAGGGCTGTAAATGACTCATGCCCTCAAAAAATGTCCTGGGGAAGGGAATGGCCAAAAAAATCCAAACGCAGCAAATTTTTCAAGAAGGCAGTTAGAAGTTGTACGTTTCGCTCAATCTTAAAAAAAAAGTGAAAAGGACACTGATAAACGCAAAACATCAGGAAATATGAGACGCATGCAAATCCAATCTACACAAAGGTATCACCTCACACCAGTCAGAATGACCATCAGCAAAAAGTCTACAAACAATAGATGTTGAAGAAGTTGTGGAGAATAGCGTAACCTCTCGGTCTAAGTGGGATGTAAACTGGTAACGGCCAATAATAGGAACAGAATGGCAGCGCATTTAAAGGTAAAAATTGAGTCACCATATGATCCGGAAGTCCCACTATTGGGCCTTTCACCTGTGAAAGTCAGAATCAAAAAGACACGGGATGGGGCTTCCCTGGTGGTGCAGTGGTTGAGAGTCTGCCTGCCAAGGCAGGGGCCACGGGTTCGATCCCTGGTCTGGGAGGATCCCGCATGCCGCGGAGCAATTGGGCCCGTGAGCCAAAGCTGCTGAGCCTGCGCATCTGGAGCCTGTGCTCCGCAGCGGGAGAGGCCGCGATGGTGGGAGGCCCGCGCACCGTGATGAGGAGTGGCCCCCACTTGCCGCAACTGGAGAAAGCCCTCGCACAGAAACAAGGAACCAGCACAGCCAAAAATAAATAAATAAATTAATTAATTAATTAAAAAAAAAATCTTAAAAAAAAAAAGACACGGGATGGAAAATCGTGTATTGCAGCAGTATTTACAATAGCCAAGACATGGAAGCAAACAAAATGTCCATCAACAGATAAATGGACACAGAAGAAGTGGTACACATACCGAATGGAAGAGTAGCCTCGGGAAAAAAATGAACAATGCCGTTTTCAGGACTACACATGAGCCTAGAAATAATCATATTAGCTTAAGTAAGTCAAGAGGGAATGATAAATATCCTATGATATCTTGTATACATGTTAGCCTAAGGTTGCTACCAATAAACATATTTTCACAGAAAAAGACACTCACAGACTTATAAAACAAACTAATGGTTAGCCAAAATGAAAGGTGGGAGGATGGATAAATTAGGACTATGGGGCTAACATAGATATACTAATGTATGTTAAATGTATATAAACATATAACATATAAACCATATGAATTATATACTCACCAATACATATAAAATATATAAAGACAAAACACCTACCAAATACCAAGGGAGGTCTACTCAACTTTCTGTAATAACATACAAGGTAACAGGATCCGAAGATGACCAGACATATGTATGAATCATTGAGCAGATTCTGTACAGCCAGAAAACCACAACACTCTAATCAAATTTACTCCGATAAGAAATAGAAATTAAATTTAAAAAACAAACATAAGTAAGGTGACATAAACTTCTGGGGGCTTGTCCCAGCACATTCCACTCTAATTTACAACCTTGGAACACTACTTTCAGGAAGACTCTTTTGCACTAGTAACAAGCGTTGAGAACGTAATAATGCTGCCGCCTTGTGGTTGTTTCCCATAACAGCAGCTTTAAACCAAGTGCTAATGGTTGCTTAATAGTCACAAGGACTGCAGGGCTGTAAATGACACCTGCCCTCAACAAATGCCCTGGGGTAGGGAATAGGCAAGAAAATTCTACACATTACAACTTTTTCAAGAAGTCAATACGAAGAGAGGGAAGTTGTAGTCACTCTTTAAAAAAGAAGGAAAAGAAAAAAGAGGACATGCCTAAAGTTCAGTATAAGGAATTATTAGCCACATGCAAATCCAACGTGAAAACGTTTCAGCTCACACCAGTCAAATGACCATCAGCAAAAAGTCTACAAACTATAAATGCTAAGGGCTTTTAGAGAACTCTGTAATTTCTAGATGCTGGTGGAATGTAAAGTGGTAACAGCACTAACGAAAACTGAACGGAGCTGCTTTAAAACGTAAAAATTGAGCTACCATATGATGCGGCAGGGCACCTTTTGGGCCTATAACCTAAGACCACAAGAATCGGAAAGACAGAGGCAGGCAAATGTGCACTGCAGCAATACTGAAATAGCCAAGACATGGAAACACAAAAAAGGTCCATAATCAGATGAATGGACAAAGAAGAAGTGGTAATATGGACAGAATGGAATATCCGTCACGGAAAAAAATAAAAGAATGGCATATGCAGCACCACAGAGGAGCCTAGAGATAATCACACAACGTGAAGTAAGTCAGAATGAGAAAGACAAATGCCCTATGATGTCCCTTATGTTATCTGAAAATTCATAAAAATGAACATATTTCCATAGAGAAAGGCAATCTCAGATTGAGAAGACAAACTTATGGTTAAGCCAAAGAAAACGTGTGAGGAATGGATAAATTAGGATATTGGGGTTAACACACATATACTAATACATATAAAATATATAATCCCCAAAGACCTATGGAATACCAAGAGTGGTCTACTCAACACTCTGTAACAACCTACATGGAAAAGGACCCAAAGATCAATAAATATAGGTATATGTGTAAATGAACAAGATTCTGTACTCCTACAAAAAAAAATTTTTTTTCAATCAAATTTGCTCTGATAAAAACTACAACTTAAAGAGACAGACAAGAATTACGGAGGTTAAACTTATGGGGGTTTGTCCTGGCACATTCCACTCTAATCTGCAACCTAAAACCACAACTTGCAGCGAAGTTCTGTTTCCCTAGCAAGCAGAGTTGGCAACGTAGAAATCCTGCCACCCAAAAGCCGTTTCCTCAAACAGCAGCTTTAAATCTACTGCTAATGGTCACTAATATTCACAAGGACTGCAGGGCTGTAAATGACTCATGCCCTCAAAAAATGTCCTGGGGAAGGGAATGGCCAAAAAAATCCAAACGCAGCAAATTTTTCAAGAAGGCAGTTAGAAGTTGTACGTTTCGCTCAATCTTAAAAAAAAAGTGAAAAGGACACTGATAAACGCAAAACATCAGGAAATATGAGACGCATGCAAATCCAATCTACACAAAGGTATCACCTCACACCAGTCAGAATGACCATCAGCAAAAAGTCTACAAACAATAGATGTTGAAGAAGTTGTGGAGAATAGCGTAACCTCTCGGTCTAAGTGGGATGTAAACTGGTAACGGCCAATAATAGGAACAGAATGGCAGCGCATTTAAAGGTAAAAATTGAGTCACCATATGATCCGGAAGTCCCACTATTGGGCCTTTCACCTGTGAAAGTCAGAATCAAAAAGACACGGGATGGGGCTTCCCTGGTGGTGCAGTGGTTGAGAGTCTGCCTGCCAAGGCAGGGGCCACGGGTTCGATCCCTGGTCTGGGAGGATCCCGCATGCCGCGGAGCAATTGGGCCCGTGAGCCAAAGCTGCTGAGCCTGCGCATCTGGAGCCTGTGCTCCGCAGCGGGAGAGGCCGCGATGGTGGGAGGCCCGCGCACCGTGATGAGGAGTGGCCCCCACTTGCCGCAACTGGAGAAAGCCCTCGCACAGAAACAAGGAACCAGCACAGCCAAAAATAAATAAATTAATTAATTAATTAATTTTAAAAAAAATCTTAAAAAAAAAGAGACACGGGATGGAAAATCGTGTATTGCAGCAGTATTTACAATAGCCAAGACATGGAAGCAAACAAAATGTCCATCAACAGATAAATGGACACAGAAGAAGTGGTACACATACCGAATGGAAGAGTAGCCTCGGGAAAAAAATGAACAATGCCGTTTTCAGGACTACACATGAGCCTAGAAATAATCATATTAGCTTAAGTAAGTCAAGAGGGAATGATAAATATCCTATGATATCTTGTATACATGTTAGCCTAAGGTTGCTACCAATAAACATATTTTCACAGAAAAAGACACTCACAGACTTATAAAACAAACTAATGGTTAGCCAAAATGAAAGGTGGGAGGATGGATAAATTAGGACTATGGGGCTAACATAGATATACTAATGTATGTTAAATGTATATAAACATATAACATATAAACCATATGAATTATATACTCACCAATACATATAAAATATATAAAGACAAAACACCTACCAAATACCAAGGGAGGTCTACTCAACATTCTGTAATAACATACAAGGTAACAGGATCCGAAGATGAACAGACATATGTATGAATCATTGAGCAGATTCTGTACAGCCAGAAAACCACAACACTCTAATCAAATTTACTCCGATAAGAAATAGAAATTAAATTTAAAAAACAAACATAAGTAAGGTGACATAAACTTCTGGGGGCTTGTCCCAGCACATTCCACTCTAATTTACAACCTTGGAACACTACTTTCAGGAAGACTCTTTTGCACTAGTAACAAGCGTTGAGAACGTAATAATGCTGCCGCCTTGTGGTTGTTTCCCATAACAGCAGCTTTAAACCAAGTGCTAATGGTTGCTTAATAGTCACAAGGACTGCAGGGCTGTAAATGACACCTGCCCTCAACAAATGCCCTGGGGTAGGGAATAGGCAAGAAAATTCTACACATTACAACTTTTTCAAGAAGTCAATACGAAGAGAGGGAAGTTGTAGTCACTCTTTAAAAAAGAAGGAAAAGAAAAAAGAGGACATGCCTAAAGTTCAGTATAAGGAATTATTAGCCACATGCAAATCCAACGTGAAAACGTTTCAGCTCACACCAGTCAAATGACCATCAGCAAAAAGTCTACAAACTATAAATGCTAAGGGCTTTTAGAGAACTCTGTAATTTCTAGATGCTGGTGGAATGTAAAGTGGTAACAGCACTAACGAAAACTGAACGGAGCTGCTTTAAAACGTAAAAATTGAGCTACCATATGATGCGGCAGGGCACCTTTTGGGCCTATAACCTAAGACCACAAGAATCGGAAAGACAGAGGCAGGCAAATGTGCACTGCAGCAATACTGAAATAGCCAAGACATGGAAACACAAAAAAGGTCCATAATCAGATGAATGGACAAAGAAGAAGTGGTAATATGGACAGAATGGAATATCCGTCACGGAAAAAAATAAAAGAATGGCACATGCAGCACCACAGAGGAGCCTAGAGATAATCACACAACGTGAAGTAAGTCAGAATGAGAAAGACAAATGCCCTATGATGTCCCTTATGTTATCTGAAAATTCATAAAAATGAACATATTTCCATAGAGAAAGGCAATCTCAGATTGAGAAGACAAACTTATGGTTAAGCCAAAGAAAACGTGTGAGGAATGGATAAATTAGGATATTGGGGTTAACACACATATACTAATACATATAAAATATATAATCCCCAAAGACCTATGGAATACCAAGAGTGGTCTACTCAACACTCTGTAACAACCTACATGGAAAAGGACCCAAAGATCAATAAATATAGGTATATGTGTAAATGAACAAGATTCTGTACTCCTACAAAAAAAAATTTTTTTTCAATCAAATTTGCTCTGATAAAAACTACAACTTAAAGAGACAGACAAGAATTACGGAGGTTAAACTTATGGGGGTTTGTCCTGGCACATTCCACTCTAATCTGCAACCTAAAACCACAACTTGCAGCGAAGTTCTGTTTCCCTAGCAAGCAGAGTTGGCAACGTAGAAATCCTGCCACCCAAAAGCCGTTTCCTCAAACAGCAGCTTTAAATCTACTGCTAATGGTCACTAATATTCACAAGGACTGCAGGGCTGTAAATGACTCATGCCCTCAAAAAATGTCCTGGGGAAGGGAATGGCCAAAAAAATCCAAACGCAGCAAATTTTTCAAGAAGGCAGTTAGAAGTTGTACGTTTCGCTCAATCTTAAAAAAAAAGTGAAAAGGACACTGATAAACGCAAAACATCAGGAAATATGAGACGCATGCAAATCCAATCTACACAAAGGTATCACCTCACACCAGTCAGAATGACCATCAGCAAAAAGTCTACAAACAATAGATGTTGAAGAAGTTGTGGAGAATAGCGTAACCTCTCGGTCTAAGTGGGATGTAAACTGGTAACGGCCAATAATAGGAACAGAATGGCAGCGCATTTAAAGGTAAAAATTGAGTCACCATATGATCCGGAAGTCCCACTATTGGGCCTTTCACCTGTGAAAGTCAGAATCAAAAAGACACGGGATGGGGCTTCCCTGGTGGTGCAGTGGTTGAGAGTCTGCCTGCCAAGGCAGGGGCCACGGGTTCGATCCCTGGTCTGGGAGGATCCCGCATGCCGCGGAGCAATTGGGCCCGTGAGCCAAAGCTGCTGAGCCTGCGCATCTGGAGCCTGTGCTCCGCAGCGGGAGAGGCCGCGATGGTGGGAGGCCCGCGCACCGTGATGAGGAGTGGCCCCCACTTGCCGCAACTGGAGAAAGCCCTCGCACAGAAACAAGGAACCAGCACAGCCAAAAATAAATTAATTAATTAATTAATTAATTTTAAAAAAAATCTTAAAAAAAAAGAGACACGGGATGGAAAATCGTGTATTGCAGCAGTATTTACAATAGCCAAGACATGGAAGCAAACAAAATGTCCATCAACAGATAAATGGACACAGAAGAAGTGGTACACATACCGAATGGAAGAGTAGCCTCGGGAAAAAAATGAACAATGCCGTTTTCAGGACTACACATGAGCCTAGAAATAATCATATTAGCTTAAGTAAGTCAAGAGGGAATGATAAATATCCTATGATATCTTGTATACATGTTAGCCTAAGGTTGCTACCAATAAACATATTTTCACAGAAAAAGACACTCACAGACTTATAAAACAAACTAATGGTTAGCCAAAATGAAAGGTGGGAGGATGGATAAATTAGGACTATGGGGCTAACATAGATATACTAATGTATGTTAAATGTATATAAACATATAACATATAAACCATATGAATTATATACTCACCAATACATATAAAATATATAAAGACAAAACACCTACCAAATACCAAGGGAGGTCTACTCAACATTCTGTAATAACATACAAGGTAACAGGATCCGAAGATGAACAGACATATGTATGAATCATTGAGCAGATTCTGTACAGCCAGAAAACCACAACACTCTAATCAAATTTACTCCGATAAGAAATAGAAATTAAATTTAAAAAACAAACATAAGTAAGGTGACATAAACTTCTGGGGGCTTGTCCCAGCACATTCCACTCTAATTTACAACCTTGGAACACTACTTTCAGGAAGACTCTTTTGCACTAGTAACAAGCGTTGAGAACGTAATAATGCTGCCGCCTTGTGGTTGTTTCCCATAAAACAGCAGCTTTAAACCAAGTGCTAATGGTTGCTTAATAGTCACAAGGACTGCAGGGCTGTAAATGACACCTGCCCTCAACAAATGCCCTGGGGTAGGGAATAGGCAAGAAAATTCTACACATTACAACTTTTTCAAGAAGTCAATACGAAGAGGGAAGTTGTAGTCACTCTTTAAAAAAGAAGGAAAAGAAAAAAGAGGACATGCCTAAAGTTCAGTATAAGGAATTATTAGCCACATGCAAATCCAACGTGAAAACGTTTCAGCTCACACCAGTCAAATGACCATCAGCAAAAAGTCTACAAACTATAAATGCTAAGGGCTTTTAGAGAACTCTGTAATTTCTAGATGCTGGTGGAATGTAAAGTGGTAACAGCACTAACGAAAACTGAACGGAGCTGCTTTAAAACGTAAAAATTGAGCTACCATATGATGCGGCAGGGCACCTTTTGGGCCTATAACCTAAGACCACAAGAATCGGAAAGACAGAGGCAGGCAAATGTGCACTGCAGCAATACTGAAATAGCCAAGACATGGAAACACAAAAAAGGTCCATAATCAGATGAATGGACAAAGAAGAAGTGGTAATATGGACAGAATGGAATATCCGTCACGGAAAAAAATAAAAGAATGGCACATGCAGCACCACAGAGGAGCCTAGAGATAATCACACAACGTGAAGTAAGTCAGAATGAGAAAGACAAATGCCCTATGATGTCCCTTATGTTATCTGAAAATTCATAAAAATGAACATATTTCCATAGAGAAAGGCAATCTCAGATTGAGAAGACAAACTTATGGTTAAGCCAAAGAAAACGTGTGAGGAATGGATAAATTAGGATATTGGGGTTAACACACATATACTAATACATATAAAATATATAATCCCCAAAGACCTATGGAATACCAAGAGTGGTCTACTCAACACTCTGTAACAACCTACATGGAAAAGGACCCAAAGATCAATAAATATAGGTATATGTGTAAATGAACAAGATTCTGTACTCCTACAAAAAAAAATTTTTTTTCAATCAAATTTGCTCTGATAAAAACTACAACTTAAAGAGACAGACAAGAATTACGGAGGTTAAACTTATGGGGGTTTGTCCTGGCACATTCCACTCTAATCTGCAACCTAAAACCACAACTTGCAGCGAAGTTCTGTTTCCCTAGCAAGCAGAGTTGGCAACGTAGAAATCCTGCCACCCAAAAGCCGTTTCCTCAAACAGCAGCTTTAAATCTACTGCTAATGGTCACTAATATTCACAAGGACTGCAGGGCTGTAAATGACTCATGCCCTCAAAAAATGTCCTGGGGAAGGGAATGGCCAAAAAAATCCAAACGCAGCAAATTTTTCAAGAAGGCAGTTAGAAGTTGTACGTTTCGCTCAATCTTAAAAAAAAAGTGAAAAGGACACTGATAAACGCAAAACATCAGGAAATATGAGACGCATGCAAATCCAATCTACACAAAGGTATCACCTCACACCAGTCAGAATGACCATCAGCAAAAAGTCTACAAACAATAGATGTTGAAGAAGTTGTGGAGAATAGCGTAACCTCTCGGTCTAAGTGGGATGTAAACTGGTAACGGCCAATAATAGGAACAGAATGGCAGCGCATTTAAAGGTAAAAATTGAGTCACCATATGATCCGGAAGTCCCACTATTGGGCCTTTCACCTGTGAAAGTCAGAATCAAAAAGACACGGGATGGGGCTTCCCTGGTGGTGCAGTGGTTGAGAGTCTGCCTGCCAAGGCAGGGGCCACGGGTTCGATCCCTGGTCTGGGAGGATCCCGCATGCCGCGGAGCAATTGGGCCCGTGAGCCAAAGCTGCTGAGCCTGCGCATCTGGAGCCTGTGCTCCGCAGCGGGAGAGGCCGCGATGGTGGGAGGCCCGCGCACCGTGATGAGGAGTGGCCCCCACTTGCCGCAACTGGAGAAAGCCCTCGCACAGAAACAAGGAACCAGCACAGCCAAAAATAAATTAATTAATTAATTAATTAATTTTAAAAAAAATCTTAAAAAAAAAAAGACACGGGATGGAAAATCGTGTATTGCAGCAGTATTTACAATAGCCAAGACATGGAAGCAAACAAAATGTCCATCAACAGATAAATGGACACAGAAGAAGTGGTACACATACCGAATGGAAGAGTAGCCTCGGGAAAAAAATGAACAATGCCGTTTTCAGGACTACACATGAGCCTAGAAATAATCATATTAGCTTAAGTAAGTCAAGAGGGAATGATAAATATCCTATGATATCTTGTATACATGTTAGCCTAAGGTTGCTACCAATAAACATATTTTCACAGAAAAAGACACTCACAGACTTATAAAACAAACTAATGGTTAGCCAAAATGAAAGGTGGGAGGATGGATAAATTAGGACTATGGGGCTAACATAGATATACTAATGTATGTTAAATGTATATAAACATATAACATATAAACCATATGAATTATATACTCACCAATACATATAAAATATATAAAGACAAAACACCTACCAAATACCAAGGGAGGTCTACTCAACATTCTGTAATAACATACAAGGTAACAGGATCCGAAGATGAACAGACATATGTATGAATCATTGAGCAGATTCTGTACAGCCAGAAAACCACAACACTCTAATCAAATTTACTCCGATAAGAAATAGAAATTAAATTTAAAAAACAAACATAAGTAAGGTGACATAAACTTCTGGGGGCTTGTCCCAGCACATTCCACTCTAATTTACAACCTTGGAACACTACTTTCAGGAAGACTCTTTTGCACTAGTAACAAGCGTTGAGAACGTAATAATGCTGCCGCCTTGTGGTTGTTTCCCATAACAGCAGCTTTAAACCAAGTGCTAATGGTTGCTTAATAGTCACAAGGACTGCAGGGCTGTAAATGACACCTGCCCTCAACAAATGCCCTGGGGTAGGGAATAGGCAAGAAAATTCTACACATTACAACTTTTTCAAGAAGTCAATACGAAGAGAGGGAAGTTGTAGTCACTCTTTAAAAAAGAAGGAAAAGAAAAAAGAGGACATGCCTAAAGTTCAGTATAAGGAATTATTAGCCACATGCAAATCCAACGTGAAAACGTTTCAGCTCACACCAGTCAAATGACCATCAGCAAAAAGTCTACAAACTATAAATGCTAAGGGCTTTTAGAGAACTCTGTAATTTCTAGATGCTGGTGGAATGTAAAGTGGTAACAGCACTAACGAAAACTGAACGGAGCTGCTTTAAAACGTAAAAATTGAGCTACCATATGATGCGGCAGGGCACCTTTTGGGCCTATAACCTAAGACCACAAGAATCGGAAAGACAGAGGCAGGCAAATGTGCACTGCAGCAATACTGAAATAGCCAAGACATGGAAACACAAAAAAGGTCCATAATCAGATGAATGGACAAAGAAGAAGTGGTAATATGGACAGAATGGAATATCCGTCACGGAAAAAAATAAAAGAATGGCATATGCAGCACCACAGAGGAGCCTAGAGATAATCACACAACGTGAAGTAAGTCAGAATGAGAAAGACAAATGCCCTATGATGTCCCTTATGTTATCTGAAAATTCATAAAAATGAACATATTTCCATAGAGAAAGGCAATCTCAGATTGAGAAGACAAACTTATGGTTAAGCCAAAGAAAACGTGTGAGGAATGGATAAATTAGGATATTGGGGTTAACACACATATACTAATACATATAAAATATATAATCCCCAAAGACCTATGGAATACCAAGAGTGGTCTACTCAACACTCTGTAACAACCTACATGGAAAAGGACCCAAAGATCAATAAATATAGGTATATGTGTAAATGAACAAGATTCTGTACTCCTACAAAAAAAAATTTTTTTTCAATCAAATTTGCTCTGATAAAAACTACAACTTAAAGAGACAGACAAGAATTACGGAGGTTAAACTTATGGGGGTTTGTCCTGGCACATTCCACTCTAATCTGCAACCTAAAACCACAACTTGCAGCGAAGTTCTGTTTCCCTAGCAAGCAGAGTTGGCAACGTAGAAATCCTGCCACCCAAAAGCCGTTTCCTCAAACAGCAGCTTTAAATCTACTGCTAATGGTCACTAATATTCACAAGGACTGCAGGGCTGTAAATGACTCATGCCCTCAAAAAATGTCCTGGGGAAGGGAATGGCCAAAAAAATCCAAACGCAGCAAATTTTTCAAGAAGGCAGTTAGAAGTTGTACGTTTCGCTCAATCTTAAAAAAAAAGTGAAAAGGACACTGATAAACGCAAAACATCAGGAAATATGAGACGCATGCAAATCCAATCTACACAAAGGTATCACCTCACACCAGTCAGAATGACCATCAGCAAAAAGTCTACAAACAATAGATGTTGAAGAAGTTGTGGAGAATAGCGTAACCTCTCGGTCTAAGTGGGATGTAAACTGGTAACGGCCAATAATAGGAACAGAATGGCAGCGCATTTAAAGGTAAAAATTGAGTCACCATATGATCCGGAAGTCCCACTATTGGGCCTTTCACCTGTGAAAGTCAGAATCAAAAAGACACGGGATGGGGCTTCCCTGGTGGTGCAGTGGTTGAGAGTCTGCCTGCCAAGGCAGGGGCCACGGGTTCGATCCCTGGTCTGGGAGGATCCCGCATGCCGCGGAGCAATTGGGCCCGTGAGCCAAAGCTGCTGAGCCTGCGCATCTGGAGCCTGTGCTCCGCAGCGGGAGAGGCCGCGATGGTGGGAGGCCCGCGCACCGTGATGAGGAGTGGCCCCCACTTGCCGCAACTGGAGAAAGCCCTCGCACAGAAACAAGGAACCAGCACAGCCAAAAATAAATAAATTAATTAATTAATTAATTTTAAAAAAAATCTTAAAAAAAAAGAGACACGGGATGGAAAATCGTGTATTGCAGCAGTATTTACAATAGCCAAGACATGGAAGCAAACAAAATGTCCATCAACAGATAAATGGACACAGAAGAAGTGGTACACATACCGAATGGAAGAGTAGCCTCGGGAAAAAAATGAACAATGCCGTTTTCAGGACTACACATGAGCCTAGAAATAATCATATTAGCTTAAGTAAGTCAAGAGGGAATGATAAATATCCTATGATATCTTGTATACATGTTAGCCTAAGGTTGCTACCAATAAACATATTTTCACAGAAAAAGACACTCACAGACTTATAAAACAAACTAATGGTTAGCCAAAATGAAAGGTGGGAGGATGGATAAATTAGGACTATGGGGCTAACATAGATATACTAATGTATGTTAAATGTATATAAACATATAACATATAAACCATATGAATTATATACTCACCAATACATATAAAATATATAAAGACAAAACACCTACCAAATACCAAGGGAGGTCTACTCAACATTCTGTAATAACATACAAGGTAACAGGATCCGAAGATGAACAGACATATGTATGAATCATTGAGCAGATTCTGTACAGCCAGAAAACCACAACACTCTAATCAAATTTACTCCGATAAGAAATAGAAATTAAATTTAAAAAACAAACATAAGTAAGGTGACATAAACTTCTGGGGGCTTGTCCCAGCACATTCCACTCTAATTTACAACCTTGGAACACTACTTTCAGGAAGACTCTTTTGCACTAGTAACAAGCGTTGAGAACGTAATAATGCTGCCGCCTTGTGGTTGTTTCCCATAACAGCAGCTTTAAACCAAGTGCTAATGGTTGCTTAATAGTCACAAGGACTGCAGGGCTGTAAATGACACCTGCCCTCAACAAATGCCCTGGGGTAGGGAATAGGCAAGAAAATTCTACACATTACAACTTTTTCAAGAAGTCAATACGAAGAGAGGGAAGTTGTAGTCACTCTTTAAAAAAGAAGGAAAAGAAAAAAGAGGACATGCCTAAAGTTCAGTATAAGGAATTATTAGCCACATGCAAATCCAACGTGAAAACGTTTCAGCTCACACCAGTCAAATGACCATCAGCAAAAAGTCTACAAACTATAAATGCTAAGGGCTTTTAGAGAACTCTGTAATTTCTAGATGCTGGTGGAATGTAAAGTGGTAACAGCACTAACGAAAACTGAACGGAGCTGCTTTAAAACGTAAAAATTGAGCTACCATATGATGCGGCAGGGCACCTTTTGGGCCTATAACCTAAGACCACAAGAATCGGAAAGACAGAGGCAGGCAAATGTGCACTGCAGCAATACTGAAATAGCCAAGACATGGAAACACAAAAAAGGTCCATAATCAGATGAATGGACAAAGAAGAAGTGGTAATATGGACAGAATGGAATATCCGTCACGGAAAAAAATAAAAGAATGGCACATGCAGCACCACAGAGGAGCCTAGAGATAATCACACAACGTGAAGTAAGTCAGAATGAGAAAGACAAATGCCCTATGATGTCCCTTATGTTATCTGAAAATTCATAAAAATGAACATATTTCCATAGAGAAAGGCAATCTCAGATTGAGAAGACAAACTTATGGTTAAGCCAAAGAAAACGTGTGAGGAATGGATAAATTAGGATATTGGGGTTAACACACATATACTAATACATATAAAATATATAATCCCCAAAGACCTATGGAATACCAAGAGTGGTCTACTCAACACTCTGTAACAACCTACATGGAAAAGGACCCAAAGATCAATAAATATAGGTATATGTGTAAATGAACAAGATTCTGTACTCCTACAAAAAAAAATTTTTTTTCAATCAAATTTGCTCTGATAAAAACTACAACTTAAAGAGACAGACAAGAATTACGGAGGTTAAACTTATGGGGGTTTGTCCTGGCACATTCCACTCTAATCTGCAACCTAAAACCACAACTTGCAGCGAAGTTCTGTTTCCCTAGCAAGCAGAGTTGGCAACGTAGAAATCCTGCCACCCAAAAGCCGTTTCCTCAAACAGCAGCTTTAAATCTACTGCTAATGGTCACTAATATTCACAAGGACTGCAGGGCTGTAAATGACTCATGCCCTCAAAAAATGTCCTGGGGAAGGGAATGGCCAAAAAAATCCAAACGCAGCAAATTTTTCAAGAAGGCAGTTAGAAGTTGTACGTTTCGCTCAATCTTAAAAAAAAAGTGAAAAGGACACTGATAAACGCAAAACATCAGGAAATATGAGACGCATGCAAATCCAATCTACACAAAGGTATCACCTCACACCAGTCAGAATGACCATCAGCAAAAAGTCTACAAACAATAGATGTTGAAGAAGTTGTGGAGAATAGCGTAACCTCTCGGTCTAAGTGGGATGTAAACTGGTAACGGCCAATAATAGGAACAGAATGGCAGCGCATTTAAAGGTAAAAATTGAGTCACCATATGATCCGGAAGTCCCACTATTGGGCCTTTCACCTGTGAAAGTCAGAATCAAAAAGACACGGGATGGGGCTTCCCTGGTGGTGCAGTGGTTGAGAGTCTGCCTGCCAAGGCAGGGGCCACGGGTTCGATCCCTGGTCTGGGAGGATCCCGCATGCCGCGGAGCAATTGGGCCCGTGAGCCAAAGCTGCTGAGCCTGCGCATCTGGAGCCTGTGCTCCGCAGCGGGAGAGGCCGCGATGGTGGGAGGCCCGCGCACCGTGATGAGGAGTGGCCCCCACTTGCCGCAACTGGAGAAAGCCCTCGCACAGAAACAAGGAACCAGCACAGCCAAAAATAAATTAATTAATTAATTAATTAATTTTAAAAAAAATCTTAAAAAAAAAAAGACACGGGATGGAAAATCGTGTATTGCAGCAGTATTTACAATAGCCAAGACATGGAAGCAAACAAAATGTCCATCAACAGATAAATGGACACAGAAGAAGTGGTACACATACCGAATGGAAGAGTAGCCTCGGGAAAAAAATGAACAATGCCGTTTTCAGGACTACACATGAGCCTAGAAATAATCATATTAGCTTAAGTAAGTCAAGAGGGAATGATAAATATCCTATGATATCTTGTATACATGTTAGCCTAAGGTTGCTACCAATAAACATATTTTCACAGAAAAAGACACTCACAGACTTATAAAACAAACTAATGGTTAGCCAAAATGAAAGGTGGGAGGATGGATAAATTAGGACTATGGGGCTAACATAGATATACTAATGTATGTTAAATGTATATAAACATATAACATATAAACCATATGAATTATATACTCACCAATACATATAAAATATATAAAGACAAAACACCTACCAAATACCAAGGGAGGTCTACTCAACATTCTGTAATAACATACAAGGTAACAGGATCCGAAGATGAACAGACATATGTATGAATCATTGAGCAGATTCTGTACAGCCAGAAAACCACAACACTCTAATCAAATTTACTCCGATAAGAAATAGAAATTAAATTTAAAAAACAAACATAAGTAAGGTGACATAAACTTCTGGGGGCTTGTCCCAGCACATTCCACTCTAATTTACAACCTTGGAACACTACTTTCAGGAAGACTCTTTTGCACTAGTAACAAGCGTTGAGAACGTAATAATGCTGCCGCCTTGTGGTTGTTTCCCATAACAGCAGCTTTAAACCAAGTGCTAATGGTTGCTTAATAGTCACAAGGACTGCAGGGCTGTAAATGACACCTGCCCTCAACAAATGCCCTGGGGTAGGGAATAGGCAAGAAAATTCTACACATTACAACTTTTTCAAGAAGTCAATACGAAGAGAGGGAAGTTGTAGTCACTCTTTAAAAAAGAAGGAAAAGAAAAAAGAGGACATGCCTAAAGTTCAGTATAAGGAATTATTAGCCACATGCAAATCCAACGTGAAAACGTTTCAGCTCACACCAGTCAAATGACCATCAGCAAAAAGTCTACAAACTATAAATGCTAAGGGCTTTTAGAGAACTCTGTAATTTCTAGATGCTGGTGGAATGTAAAGTGGTAACAGCACTAACGAAAACTGAACGGAGCTGCTTTAAAACGTAAAAATTGAGCTACCATATGATGCGGCAGGGCACCTTTTGGGCCTATAACCTAAGACCACAAGAATCGGAAAGACAGAGGCAGGCAAATGTGCACTGCAGCAATACTGAAATAGCCAAGACATGGAAACACAAAAAAGGTCCATAATCAGATGAATGGACAAAGAAGAAGTGGTAATATGGACAGAATGGAATATCCGTCACGGAAAAAAATAAAAGAATGGCATATGCAGCACCACAGAGGAGCCTAGAGATAATCACACAACGTGAAGTAAGTCAGAATGAGAAAGACAAATGCCCTATGATGTCCCTTATGTTATCTGAAAATTCATAAAAATGAACATATTTCCATAGAGAAAGGCAATCTCAGATTGAGAAGACAAACTTATGGTTAAGCCAAAGAAAACGTGTGAGGAATGGATAAATTAGGATATTGGGGTTAACACACATATACTAATACATATAAAATATATAATCCCCAAAGACCTATGGAATACCAAGAGTGGTCTACTCAACACTCTGTAACAACCTACATGGAAAAGGACCCAAAGATCAATAAATATAGGTATATGTGTAAATGAACAAGATTCTGTACTCCTACAAAAAAAAATTTTTTTTCAATCAAATTTGCTCTGATAAAAACTACAACTTAAAGAGACAGACAAGAATTACGGAGGTTAAACTTATGGGGGTTTGTCCTGGCACATTCCACTCTAATCTGCAACCTAAAACCACAACTTGCAGCGAAGTTCTGTTTCCCTAGCAAGCAGAGTTGGCAACGTAGAAATCCTGCCACCCAAAAGCCGTTTCCTCAAACAGCAGCTTTAAATCTACTGCTAATGGTCACTAATATTCACAAGGACTGCAGGGCTGTAAATGACTCATGCCCTCAAAAAATGTCCTGGGGAAGGGAATGGCCAAAAAAATCCAAACGCAGCAAATTTTTCAAGAAGGCAGTTAGAAGTTGTACGTTTCGCTCAATCTTAAAAAAAAAGTGAAAAGGACACTGATAAACGCAAAACATCAGGAAATATGAGACGCATGCAAATCCAATCTACACAAAGGTATCACCTCACACCAGTCAGAATGACCATCAGCAAAAAGTCTACAAACAATAGATGTTGAAGAAGTTGTGGAGAATAGCGTAACCTCTCGGTCTAAGTGGGATGTAAACTGGTAACGGCCAATAATAGGAACAGAATGGCAGCGCATTTAAAGGTAAAAATTGAGTCACCATATGATCCGGAAGTCCCACTATTGGGCCTTTCACCTGTGAAAGTCAGAATCAAAAAGACACGGGATGGGGCTTCCCTGGTGGTGCAGTGGTTGAGAGTCTGCCTGCCAAGGCAGGGGCCACGGGTTCGATCCCTGGTCTGGGAGGATCCCGCATGCCGCGGAGCAATTGGGCCCGTGAGCCAAAGCTGCTGAGCCTGCGCATCTGGAGCCTGTGCTCCGCAGCGGGAGAGGCCGCGATGGTGGGAGGCCCGCGCACCGTGATGAGGAGTGGCCCCCACTTGCCGCAACTGGAGAAAGCCCTCGCACAGAAACAAGGAACCAGCACAGCCAAAAATAAATAAATTAATTAATTAATTAATTTTAAAAAAAATCTTAAAAAAAAAGAGACACGGGATGGAAAATCGTGTATTGCAGCAGTATTTACAATAGCCAAGACATGGAAGCAAACAAAATGTCCATCAACAGATAAATGGACACAGAAGAAGTGGTACACATACCGAATGGAAGAGTAGCCTCGGGAAAAAAATGAACAATGCCGTTTTCAGGACTACACATGAGCCTAGAAATAATCATATTAGCTTAAGTAAGTCAAGAGGGAATGATAAATATCCTATGATATCTTGTATACATGTTAGCCTAAGGTTGCTACCAATAAACATATTTTCACAGAAAAAGACACTCACAGACTTATAAAACAAACTAATGGTTAGCCAAAATGAAAGGTGGGAGGATGGATAAATTAGGACTATGGGGCTAACATAGATATACTAATGTATGTTAAATGTATATAAACATATAACATATAAACCATATGAATTATATACTCACCAATACATATAAAATATATAAAGACAAAACACCTACCAAATACCAAGGGAGGTCTACTCAACATTCTGTAATAACATACAAGGTAACAGGATCCGAAGATGAACAGACATATGTATGAATCATTGAGCAGATTCTGTACAGCCAGAAAACCACAACACTCTAATCAAATTTACTCCGATAAGAAATAGAAATTAAATTTAAAAAACAAACATAAGTAAGGTGACATAAACTTCTGGGGGCTTGTCCCAGCACATTCCACTCTAATTTACAACCTTGGAACACTACTTTCAGGAAGACTCTTTTGCACTAGTAACAAGCGTTGAGAACGTAATAATGCTGCCGCCTTGTGGTTGTTTCCCATAACAGCAGCTTTAAACCAAGTGCTAATGGTTGCTTAATAGTCACAAGGACTGCAGGGCTGTAAATGACACCTGCCCTCAACAAATGCCCTGGGGTAGGGAATAGGCAAGAAAATTCTACACATTACAACTTTTTCAAGAAGTCAATACGAAGAGAGGGAAGTTGTAGTCACTCTTTAAAAAAGAAGGAAAAGAAAAAAGAGGACATGCCTAAAGTTCAGTATAAGGAATTATTAGCCACATGCAAATCCAACGTGAAAACGTTTCAGCTCACACCAGTCAAATGACCATCAGCAAAAAGTCTACAAACTATAAATGCTAAGGGCTTTTAGAGAACTCTGTAATTTCTAGATGCTGGTGGAATGTAAAGTGGTAACAGCACTAACGAAAACTGAACGGAGCTGCTTTAAAACGTAAAAATTGAGCTACCATATGATGCGGCAGGGCACCTTTTGGGCCTATAACCTAAGACCACAAGAATCGGAAAGACAGAGGCAGGCAAATGTGCACTGCAGCAATACTGAAATAGCCAAGACATGGAAACACAAAAAAGGTCCATAATCAGATGAATGGACAAAGAAGAAGTGGTAATATGGACAGAATGGAATATCCGTCACGGAAAAAAATAAAAGAATGGCATATGCAGCACCACAGAGGAGCCTAGAGATAATCACACAACGTGAAGTAAGTCAGAATGAGAAAGACAAATGCCCTATGATGTCCCTTATGTTATCTGAAAATTCATAAAAATGAACATATTTCCATAGAGAAAGGCAATCTCAGATTGAGAAGACAAACTTATGGTTAAGCCAAAGAAAACGTGTGAGGAATGGATAAATTAGGATATTGGGGTTAACACACATATACTAATACATATAAAATATATAATCCCCAAAGACCTATGGAATACCAAGAGTGGTCTACTCAACACTCTGTAACAACCTACATGGAAAAGGACCCAAAGATCAATAAATATAGGTATATGTGTAAATGAACAAGATTCTGTACTCCTACAAAAAAAAATTTTTTTTCAATCAAATTTGCTCTGATAAAAACTACAACTTAAAGAGACAGACAAGAATTACGGAGGTTAAACTTATGGGGGTTTGTCCTGGCACATTCCACTCTAATCTGCAACCTAAAACCACAACTTGCAGCGAAGTTCTGTTTCCCTAGCAAGCAGAGTTGGCAACGTAGAAATCCTGCCACCCAAAAGCCGTTTCCTCAAACAGCAGCTTTAAATCTACTGCTAATGGTCACTAATATTCACAAGGACTGCAGGGCTGTAAATGACTCATGCCCTCAAAAAATGTCCTGGGGAAGGGAATGGCCAAAAAAATCCAAACGCAGCAAATTTTTCAAGAAGGCAGTTAGAAGTTGTACGTTTCGCTCAATCTTAAAAAAAAAGTGAAAAGGACACTGATAAACGCAAAACATCAGGAAATATGAGACGCATGCAAATCCAATC
>NW_028121801.1:0-33604 GCF_965194805.1 Balaenoptera borealis | reverse complement strand
GCCATAGTGTGTTTTCTGCCTGTGTGACTCTGTTCTGTTTTGTAATTCAGTTCAAGTGTAACGGTTTTTACATTCCCTCTATCAGTGATACCTTATGAGAAGTGTCCTTTTCTGTGTGACTTATTTCACTTAGAATCGTCGTACCTAAATCCACTCATCATGCTGCTACTAGCCTTATGACATTGATTTCATGGCTGAGTGATATTCCATTGTACATAAGGACCACAACTTCTTTACCCATTTTTCTCTTTCCTGGGATATTGAAGGTGGAATGAAGTGGAGGTCCTTGTCAACAGAGCAGCCCTCAACTTTGGGGTGCTTGTGTCTTGCTGATTTTTCATTTTCCCAATTCATACCCCCATGAGTGGAAGTGCCCTATGCTCTCTAAGCTGTGTTTTTCAGATGTTTCAGGACTCACCGTACACTTCTCCAGAGTGGCTGTTGGCAATTTACATCCCGCCCATCAGTGTAGCAAGGCTCCCATTTCTCCATGGCCTGTCCTGCATTTCTGGTTTTGACACTTTTTTCAGCATGGCCCTTTTGACCGATGGGAAGCGAGACTTGTTTGTAGCGCTGATTTGCCTTTCCAGGTTGCTTGGTTGGCCAAAAAGGGCGTATGCGTTTTTTCCTGAATATATTCAGGAAAAAACGCATACGCCCTTTTTGGCCAAGGGCATCATTGTCAACGTTTTGCCGCTTTTCATGTGCTTTAAAGGCGATTCGAATCTACCTCCTGAAATCTCTTTCCTGCAATTCTGCCTTGATTTCAAATCCTCTTCGTTGCCTTCCCTCAATATATTTGTGGACGAGAGTTATCATTTATAACTCTGCAGGTTTGTGAATTGCAGTGCCCTGAACCTCCATTTTACAACTCGTTTTTATGGGAGCTGGCGGCAAAATCACAGAATGGCTTCAGGCCCTGTTCTGGTTCCGGGGGGCAGGCTGAGCCTGTGGTTAATTCTTCTTTCTGATGGGAAAATAGAGTGACCTGTGCCTGTCCCAACACCAAGAGCTAGTCTCTCGTTGGTTCCACGTCTTCCCGTTTATCCTCAGGACAAATTGCAACCTGTACGGAACAGGAGGTTAAAGGTGCTGATGCTCCAAGTAGGGAGCTTGCTAGTAAAGCGGCTGGAATGGCGAACCCGGGCACAAGGCGATGAGAAATGAGGTGCGTTTTAGAAACCTTTCCCCATCACACGGTGTACCATCTTCTGGGTTTCTCATGCATGTTTTTGATGTAGGAAGATGCCCTTGAACCTGGAGATTTGGGACCCATGCGATGGGTATCATGCAGTATTACTTTAAAGGGTCTGCGTTTGCTCACCCAACCTCACCAAACCTCTCAGGCCCAAGAGTGTCCACCCTTATGTCTCATCCAGCTGTGCGTCTAGATATGGTCAATCCAGGTTGCATCACAGCCCCTGAACGCATTGTGTAAGAATTTCTCTCTCTTTCACTGTCTTTGTTTCATGGGTGTTTCAAAGTAATTTATTTTTATAATGGGGTTTAGCTGCTTTTCACTGCTGTGTTTATGCCGCTTTACACCCACTTGACACACTAACAGAGAGATATCAATACATAGGTTTTACGATTATTATTAGTCAGATATATTCTTGTGCGGTGAATAGGGCGTGTTGAGTCCAGTTCTCTGAGCAAGGAGTAGGTCTTGTCTATTACATATTGGGTTTATGGAATGGTATCTGAGCTAATTTGATACCCTTGTTTTATGTATCACCCCACCTCACCTTTCCCGTTAAGCAGCCATAGTGTGTTTTCTGCATGTGTGACTCTGTTCTGTTTTGTAATTCAGTTCAAGTGTAACGGTTTTTACATTCCCTCTATCAGTGATACCTTATGAGAAGTGTCCTTTTCTGTGTGACTTATTTCACTTAGAATCGTCGTACCTAAATCCACTCATCATGCTGCTACTAGCCTTATGACATTGATTTCATGGCTGAGTGATATTCCATTGTACATAAGGACCACAACTTCTTTACCCATTTTTCTCTTTCCTGGGATATTTAAGGTGGAATGAAGTGGAGGTCCTTGTCAACAGAGCAGCCCTCAACTTTGGGGTGCTTGTGTCTTGCTGATTTTTCATTTTCCCAATTCATACCCCCATGACTGGAAGTGCCCTATGCTCTCTAAGCTGTGTTTTTTAGATGTTTCAGGACTCACCGTACACTTCTCCAGAGTGGCTGTTGGCAATTTACATCCCGCCCATCAGTGTAGCAAGGCTCCCATTTCTCCATGGCCTGTCCTGCATTTCTGGTTTTGACACTTTTTTCAGCATGGCCCTTTTGACCGATGGGAAGCGAGACTTGTTTGTAGCGCTGATTTGCCTTTCCAGGTTGCTTGGTTGGCCAAAAAGGGCGTATGCGTTTTTTCCTGAATATATTCAGGAAAAAACGCATACGCCCTTTTTGGCCAAGGGCATCATTGTCAACGTTTTGCCGCTTTTCATGTGCTTTAAATGCGATTCGAATCTACCTCCTGAAATCTCTTTCCTGCAATTCTGCCTTGATTTCAAATCCTCTTCTTTGCCTTCCCTCAATATATTTGTGGACGAGAGTTATCATTTATAACTCTGCAGGTTTGTGAATTGCAGTGCCCTGAACCTCCATTTTACAACTCGTTTTTATGGGAGCTGGCCGCAAAATCGCAGAATGGCTTCAGGCCCTGTTCTGGTTCCGGGGGGCAGGCTGAGCCTGTGGTTAATTCTTCTTTCTGATGGGAAAATAGAGTGACCTGTGCCTGTCCCAACACCAAGAGCTAGTCTCTCGTTGGTTCCACGTCTTCCCGTTTATCCTCAGGACAAATTGCAACCTCTACGGAACAGGAGGTTAAAGGTGCTGATGCTCCAAGTAGGGAGCTTGCTAGTAAAGCGGCTGGAATGGCGAACCCGGGCACAAGGCGATGAGAAATGAGGTGCGTTTTAGAAACCTTTCCCCATCACACTGTGTACCATCTTCTGGGTTTTTCATGCAAGTTTTTGACGTAGGAAGATGCCCTTGAAGCTGGAGATTTGGGACCCATGCGATGGGTACCATGCAGTATTACTTTAAAGGGTCTGCGTTTGCTCACCCAACCTCACCAAACCTCTCAGCCCCAAGAGTGTCCACCCTTATGTCTCATCCAGCTGTGGGTCTAGATATGGTCAATCCAGGTTGCATCACAGCCCCTGAACGCATTGTGTAAGAATTCCTCTCTCGTTCACTGTCTTTGTTTCATGGGTTTTTCAAAGTAATTTATTTTCATAATGGGATTTAGCTGCTTTTCACTGCTGTGTTTATGCCGCTTTACACCCACTTGACACACTAACAGAGAGATATCAATACATAGGCTTTACGATTATTACTAGTCAGATATATTCTTGTGCGGTGAATAGGGCGTGTTGAGTCCAGTTCTCTGAGCAAGGAGTAGGTCTTGTCTATTACATATTGGGTTTATGGAACGGTATCTGAGCTAATTTGATACCCTTGTTTTATGTATCACCCCACCTCACCTTTCCCGTTAAGCAGCCATAGTGTGTTTTCTGCATGTGTGACTCTGTTCTGTTTTGTAATTCAGTTCAAGTGTAACGGTTTTTACATTCCCTCTATCAGTGATACCTTATGAGAAGTGTCCTTTTCTGTGTGACTTATTTCACTTAGAATCGTCGTACCTAAATCCACTCATCATGCTGCTACTAGCCTTATGACATTGATTTCATGGCTGAATGATATTCCATTGTACATAAGGACCACAACTTCTTTACCCATTTTTCTCTTTCCTGGGATATTGAAGGTGGAATGAAGTGGAGGTCCTTGTCAACAGAGCAGCCCTCAACTTTGGGGTGCTTGTGTCTTGCTGATTTTTCATTTTCCCAATTCATACCCCCATGACTGGAAGTGCCCTATGCTCTCTAAGCTGTGTTTTTTAGATGTTTCAGGACTCACCGTACACTTCTCCAGAGTGGCTGTTGGCAATTTACATCCCGCCCATCAGTGTAGCAAGGCTCCCATTTCTCCATGGCCTGTCCTGCATTTCTGGTTTTGACACTTTTTTCAGCATGGCCCTTTTGACAGATGGGAAGCGAGACTTGTTTGTAGCGCTGATTTGCCTTTCCAGGTTGCTTGGTTGGCCAAAAAGGGCGTATGCGTTTTTTCCTGAATATATTCAGGAAAAAACGCATACGCCCTTTTTGGCCAAGGGCATTGTTGTCAACGTTTTGCCGCTTTTCATGTGCTTTAAATGCGATTCGAATCTACCTCCTGAAATATCTTTCCTGCAATTCTGCCTTGATTTCAAATCCTCTTCTTTGCCTTCCCTCAATATATTTGTGGACGAGAGTTATCATTTATAACTCTGCAGGTTTGTGAATTGCAGTGCCCTGAACCTCCATTTTACAACTCGTTTTTATGGGAGCTGGCCGCAAAATCGCAGAATGGCTTCAGGCCCTGTTCTGGTTCCGGGGGGCAGGCTGAGCCTGTGGTTAATTCTTCTTTCTGATGGTAAAATAGAGTGACCTGTGCCTGTCCCAACACCAAGAGCTAGTCTCTCGTTGGTTCCACGTCTTCCCGTTTATCCTCAGGACAAATTGCAACCTCTACGGAACAGGAGGTTAAAGGTGCTGATGCTCCAAGTAGGGAGCTTGCTAGTAAAGCGGCTGGAATGGCGAACCCGGGCACAAGGCGATGAGAAATGAGGTGCGTTTTAGAAACCTTTCCCCATCACACTGTGTACCATCTTCTGGGTTTTTCATGCAAGTTTTTGACGTAGGAAGATGCCCTTGAAGCTGGAGATTTGGGACCCATGCGATGGGTACCATGCAGTATTACTTTAAAGGGTCTGCGTTTGCTCACCCAACCTCACCAAACCTCTCAGCCCCAAGAGTGTCCACCCTTATGTCTCATCCAGCTGTGGGTCTAGATATGGTCAATCCAGGTTGCATCACAGCCCCTGAACGCATTGTGTAAGAATTCCTCTCTCGTTCACTGTCTTTGTTTCATGGGTTTTTCAAAGTAATTTATTTTCATAATGGGATTTAGCTGCTTTTCACTGCTGTGTTTATGCCGCTTTACACCCACTTGACACACTAACAGAGAGATATCAATACATAGGCTTTACGATTATTACTAGTCAGATATATTCTTGTGCGGTGAATAGGGCGTGTTGAGTCCAGTTCTCTGAGCAAGGAGTAGGTCTTGTCTATTACATATTGGGTTTATGGAACGGTATCTGAGCTAATTTGATACCCTTGTTTTATGTATCACCCCACCTCACCTTTCCCGTTAAGCAGCCATAGTGTGTTTTCTGCATGTGTGACTCTGTTCTGTTTTGTAATTCAGTTCAAGTGTAACGGTTTTTACATTCCCTCTATCAGTGATACCTTATGAGAAGTGTCCTTTTCTGTGTGACTTATTTCACTTAGAATCGTCGTACCTAAATCCACTCATCATGCTGCTACTAGCCTTATGACATTGATTTCATGGCTGAGTGATATTCCATTGTACATAAGGACCACAACTTCTTTACCCATTTTTCTCTTTCCTGGGATATTGAAGGTGGAATGAAGTGGAGGTCCTTGTAAACAGAGCAGCCCTAAACTTTGGGGTGCTTGTGTCTTGCTGATTTTTCATTTTCCCAATTCATACCCCCATGAGTGGAAGTGCCCTATGCTCTCTAAGCTGTGTTTTTCAGATGTTTCAGGACTCACCGGACACTTCTCCAGAGTGGCTGTTGGCAATTTACATCCCGCCCATCAGTGTAGCAAGGCTCCCATTTCTCCATGGCCTGTCCTGCATTTCTGGTTTTGACACTTTTTTCAGCATGGCCCTTTTGACCGATGGGAAGCGAGACTTGTTTGTAGCGCTGATTTGCCTTTCCAGGTTGCTTGGTTGGCCAAAAAGGGCGTATGCGTTTTTTCCTGAATATATTCAGGAAAAAACGCATACGCCCTTTTTGGCCAAGGGCATCATTGTCAACGTTTTGCCGCTTTTCATGTGCTTTAAAGGCGATTCGAATCTACCTCCTGAAATCTCTTTCCTGCAATTCTGCCTTGATTTCAAATCCTCTTCTTTGCCTTCCCTCAATATATTTGTGGACGAGAGTTATCATTTATAACTCTGCAGGTTTGTGAATTGCAGTGCCCTGAACCTCCATTTTACAACTCGTTTTTATGGGAGCTGGCCGCAAAATCGCAGAATGGCTTCAGGCCCTGTTCTGGTTCCGGGGGGCAGGCTGAGCCTGTGGTTAATTCTTCTTTCTGATGGGAAAATAGAGTGACCTGTGCCTGTCCCAACACCAAGAGCTAGTCTCTCGTTGGTTCCACGTCTTCCCATTTATCCTCAGGACAAATTGCAACCTGTACGGAACAGGAGGTTAAAGGTGCTGATGCGCCAAGTAGGGAGCTTGCTAGTAAAGCGGCTGGAATGGCGAACCCGGGCACAAGGCGATGAGAAATGAGGTGCGTTTTAGAAACCTTTCCCCATCACACGGTGTACCATCTTCTGGGTTTCTCATGCATGTTTTTGATGTAGGAAGATGCCCTTGAACCTGGAGATTTGGGACCCATGCGATGGGTATCATGCAGTATTACTTTAAAGGGTCTGCGTTTGCTCACCCAACCTCACCAAACCTCTCAGGCCCAAGAGTGTCCACCCTTATGTCTCATCCAGCTGTGGGTCTAGATATGGTCAATCCAGGTTGCATCACAGCCCCTGAACGCATTGTGTAAGAATTTCTCTCTCTTTCACTGTCTTTGTTTCATGGGTGTTTCAAAGTAATTTATTTTTATAATGGGGTTTAGCTGCTTTTCACTGCTGTGTTTATGCCGCTTTACACCCACTTGACACACTAACAGAGAGATATCAATACATAGGTTTTACGATTATTATTAGTCAGATATATTCTTGTGCGGTGAATAGGGCGTGTTGAGTCCAGTTCTCTGAGCAAGGAGTAGGTCTTGTCTATTACATATTGGGTTTATGGAATGGTATCTGAGCTAATTTGATACCCTTGTTTTATGTATCACCCCACCTCACCTTTCCCGTTAAGCAGCCATAGTGTGTTTTCTGCATGTGTGACTCTGTTCTGTTTTGTAATTCAGTTCAAGTGTAACGGTTTTTACATTCCCTCTATCAGTGATACCTTATGAGAAGTGTCCTTTTCTGTGTGACTTATTTCACTTAGAATCGTCGTACCTAAATCCACTCATCATGCTGCTACTAGCCTTATGACATTGATTTCATGGCTGAATGATATTCCATTGTACATAAGGACCACAACTTCTTTACCCATTTTTCTCTTTCCTGGGATATTGAAGGTGGAATGAAGTGGAGGTCCTTGTCAACAGAGCAGCCCTCAACTTTGGGGTGCTTGTGTCTTGCTGATTTTTCATTTTCCCAATTCATACCCCCATGACTGGAAGTGCCCTATGCTCTCTAAGCTGTGTTTTTTAGATGTTTCAGGACTCACCGTACACTTCTCCAGAGTGGCTGTTGGCAATTTACATCCCGCCCATCAGTGTAGCAAGGCTCCCATTTCTCCATGGCCTGTCCTGCATTTCTGGTTTTGACACTTTTTTCAGCATGGCCCTTTTGACAGATGGGAAGCGAGACTTGTTTGTAGCGCTGATTTGCCTTTCCAGGTTGCTTGGTTGGCCAAAAAGGGCGTATGCGTTTTTTCCTGAATATATTCAGGAAAAAACGCATACGCCCTTTTTGGCCAAGGGCATCGTTGTCAACGTTTTGCCGCTTTTCATGTGCTTTAAATGCGATTCGAATCTACCTCCTGAAATCTCTTTCCTGCAATTCTGCCTTGATTTCAAATCCTCTTCTTTGCCTTCCCTCAATATATTTGTGGACGAGAGTTATCATTTATAACTCTGCAGGTTTGTGAATTGCAGTGCCCTGAACCTCCATTTTACAACTCGTTTTTATGGGAGCTGGCCGCAAAATCGCAGAATGGCTTCAGGCCCTGTTCTGGTTCCGGGGGGCAGGCTGAGCCTGTGGTTAATTCTTCTTTCTGATGGTAAAATAGAGTGACCTGTGCCTGTCCCAACACCAAGAGCTAGTCTCTCGTTGGTTCCACGTCTTCCCGTTTATCCTCAGGACAAATTGCAACCTCTACGGAACAGGAGGTTAAAGGTGCTGATGCTCCAAGTAGGGAGCTTGCTAGTAAAGCGGCTGGAATGGCGAACCCGGGCACAAGGCGATGAGAAATGAGGTGCGTTTTAGAAACCTTTCCCCATCACACTGTGTACCATCTTCTGGGTTTTTCATGCAAGTTTTTGACGTAGGAAGATGCCCTTGAAGCTGGAGATTTGGGACCCATGCGATGGGTACCATGCAGTATTACTTTAAAGGGTCTGCGTTTGCTCACCCAACCTCACCAAACCTCTCAGCCCCAAGAGTGTCCACCCTTATGTCTCATCCAGCTGTGGGTCTAGATATGGTCAATCCAGGTTGCATCACAGCCCCTGAACGCATTGTGTAAGAATTCCTCTCTCGTTCACTGTCTTTGTTTCATGGGTTTTTCAAAGTAATTTATTTTCATAATGGGATTTAGCTGCTTTTCACTGCTGTGTTTATGCCGCTTTACACCCACTTGACACACTAACAGAGAGATATCAATACATAGGCTTTACGATTATTACTAGTCAGATATATTCTTGTGCGGTGAATAGGGCGTGTTGAGTCCAGTTCTCTGAGCAAGGAGTAGGTCTTGTCTATTACATATTGGGTTTATGGAACGGTATCTGAGCTAATTTGATACCCTTGTTTTATGTATCACCCCACCTCACCTTTCCCGTTAAGCAGCCATAGTGTGTTTTCTGCATGTGTGACTCTGTTCTGTTTTGTAATTCAGTTCAAGTGTAACGGTTTTTACATTCCCTCTATCAGTGATACCTTATGAGAAGTGTCCTTTTCTGTGTGACTTATTTCACTTAGAATCGTCGTACCTAAATCCACTCATCATGCTGCTACTAGCCTTATGACATTGATTTCATGGCTGAGTGATATTCCATTGTACATAAGGACCACAACTTCTTTACCCATTTTTCTCTTTCCTGGGATATTGAAGGTGGAATGAAGTGGAGGTCCTGGTCAACAGAGCAGCCCTAAACTTTGGGGTGCTTGTGTCTTGCTGATTTTTCATTTTCCCAATTCATACCCCCATGAGTGGAAGTGCCCTATGCTCTCTAAGCTGTGTTTTTCAGATGTTTCAGGACTCACCGGACACTTCTCCAGAGTGGCTGTTGGCAATTTACATCCCGCCCATCAGTGTAGCAAGGCTCCCATTTCTCCATGGCCTGTCCTGCATTTCTGGTTTTGACACTTTTTTCAGCATGGCCCTTTTGACCGATGGGAAGCGAGACTTGTTTGTAGCGCTGATTTGCCTTTCCAGGTTGCTTGGTTGGCCAAAAAGGGCGTATGCGTTTTTTCCTGAATATATTCAGGAAAAAACGCATACGCCCTTTTTGGCCAAGGGCATCATTGTCAACGTTTTGCCGCTTTTCATGTGCTTTAAAGGCGATTCGAATCTACCTCCTGAAATCTTTTTCCTGCAATTCTGCCTTGATTTCAAATCCTCTTCTTTGCCTTCCCTCAATATATTTGTGGACGAGAGTTATCATTTATAACTCTGCAGGTTTGTGAATTGCAGTGCCCTGAACCTCCATTTTACAACTCGTTTTTATGGGAGCTGGCCGCAAAATCGCAGAATGGCTTCAGGCCCTGTTCTGGTTCCGGGGGGCAGGCTGAGCCTGTGGTTAATTCTTCTTTCTGATGGTAAAATAGAGTGACCTGTGCCTGTCCCAACACCAAGAGCTAGTCTCTCGTTGGTTCCACGTCTTCCCGTTTATCCTCAGGACAAATTGCAACCTCTACGGAACAGGAGGTTAAAGGTGCTGATGCTCCAAGTAGGGAGCTTGCTAGTAAAGCGGCTGGAATGGCGAACCCGGGCACAAGGCGATGAGAAATGAGGTGCGTTTTAGAAACCTTTCCCCATCACACTGTGTACCATCTTCTGGGTTTTTCATGCAAGTTTTTGACGTAGGAAGATGCCCTTGAAGCTGGAGATTTGGGACCCATGCGATGGGTACCATGCAGTATTACTTTAAAGGGTCTGCGTTTGCTCACCCAACCTCACCAAACCTCTCAGCCCCAAGAGTGTCCACCCTTATGTCTCATCCAGCTGTGGGTCTAGATATGGTCAATCCAGGTTGCATCACAGCCCCTGAACGCATTGTGTAAGAATTCCTCTCTCGTTCACTGTCTTTGTTTCATGGGTTTTTCAAAGTAATTTATTTTCATAATGGGATTTAGCTGCTTTTCACTGCTGTGTTTATGCCGCTTTACACCCACTTGACACACTAACAGAGAGATATCAATACATAGGCTTTACGATTATTACTAGTCAGATATATTCTTGTGCGGTGAATAGGGCGTGTTGAGTCCAGTTCTCTGAGCAAGGAGTAGGTCTTGTCTATTACATATTGGGTTTATGGAACGGTATCTGAGCTAATTTGATACCCTTGTTTTATGTATCACCCCACCTCACCTTTCCCGTTAAGCAGCCATAGTGTGTTTTCTGCATGTGTGACTCTGTTCTGTTTTGTAATTCAGTTCAAGTGTAACGGTTTTTACATTCCCTCTATCAGTGATACCTTATGAGAAGTGTCCTTTTCTGTGTGACTTATTTCACTTAGAATCGTCGTACCTAAATCCACTCATCATGCTGCTACTAGCCTTATGACATTGATTTCATGGCTGAGTGATATTCCATTGTACATAAGGACCACAACTTCTTTACCCATTTTTCTCTTTCCTGGGATATTGAAGGTGGAATGAAGTGGAGGTCCTGGTCAACAGAGCAGCCCTAAACTTTGGGGTGCTTGTGTCTTGCTGATTTTTCATTTTCCCAATTCATACCCCCATGAGTGGAAGTGCCCTATGCTCTCTAAGCTGTGTTTTTCAGATGTTTCAGGACTCACCGGACACTTCTCCAGAGTGGCTGTTGGCAATTTACATCCCGCCCATCAGTGTAGCAAGGCTCCCATTTCTCCATGGCCTGTCCTGCATTTCTGGTTTTGACACTTTTTTCAGCATGGCCCTTTTGACCGATGGGAAGCGAGACTTGTTTGTAGCGCTGATTTGCCTTTCCAGGTTGCTTGGTTGGCCAAAAAGGGCGTATGCGTTTTTTCCTGAATATATTCAGGAAAAAACGCATACGCCCTTTTTGGCCAAGGGCATCATTGTCAACGTTTTGCCGCTTTTCATGTGCTTTAAAGGCGATTCGAATCTACCTCCTGAAATCTCTTTCCTGCAATTCTGCCTTGATTTCAAATCCTCTTCTTTGCCTTCCCTCAATATATTTGTGGACGAGAGTTATCATTTATAACTCTGCAGGTTTGTGAATTGCAGTGCCCTGAACCTCCATTTTACAACTCGTTTTTATGGGAGCTGGCCGCAAAATCGCAGAATGGCTTCAGGCCCTGTTCTGGTTCCGGGGGGCAGGCTGAGCCTGTGGTTAATTCTTCTTTCTGATGGGAAAATAGAGTGACCTGTGCCTGTCCCAACACCAAGAGCTAGTCTCTCGTTGGTTCCACGTCTTCCCATTTATCCTCAGGACAAATTGCAACCTGTACGGAACAGGAGGTTAAAGGTGCTGATGCGCCAAGTAGGGAGCTTGCTAGTAAAGCGGCTGGAATGGCGAACCCGGGCACAAGGCGATGAGAAATGAGGTGCGTTTTAGAAACCTTTCCCCATCACACGGTGTACCATCTTCTGGGTTTCTCATGCATGTTTTTGATGTAGGAAGATGCCCTTGAACCTGGAGATTTGGGACCCATGCGATGGGTATCATGCAGTATTACTTTAAAGGGTCTGCGTTTGCTCACCCAACCTCACCAAACCTCTCAGCCCCAAGAGTGTCCACCCTTATGTCTCATCCAGCTGTGGGTCTAGATATGGTCAATCCAGGTTGCATCACAGCCCCTGAACGCATTGTGTAAGAATTCCTCTCTTGTTCACTGTCTTTGTTTCATGGGTTTTTCAAAGTAATTTATTTTCATAATGGGATTTAGCTGCTTTTCACTGCTGTGTTTATGCCGCTTTACACCCACTTGACACACTAACAGAGAGATATCAATACATAGGCTTTACGATTATTACTAGTCAGATATATTCTTGTGCGGTGAATAGGGCGTGTTGAGTCCAGTTCTCTGAGCAAGGAGTAGGTCTTGTCTATTACATATTGGGTTTATGGAACGGTATCTGAGCTAATTTGAAACCCTTGTTTTATGTATCACCCCACCTCACCTTTCCCGTTAAGCAGCCATAGTGTGTTTTCTGCATGTGTGACTCTGTTCTGTTTTGTAATTCAGTTCAAGTGTAACGGTTTTTACATTCCCTCTATCAGTGATACCTTATGAGAAGTGTCCTTTTCTGTGTGACTTATTTCACTTAGAATCGTCGTACCTAAATCCACTCATCATGCTGCTACTAGCCTTATGACATTGATTTCATGGCTGAGTGATATTCCATTGTACATAAGGACCACAACTTCTTTACCCATTTTTCTCTTTCCTGGGATATTGAAGGTGGAATGAAGTGGAGGTCCTGGTCAACAGAGCAGCCCTCAACTTTGGGGTGCTTGTGTCTTGCTGATTTTTCATTTTCCCAATTCATACCCCCATGAGTGGAAGTGCCCTATGCTCTCTAAGCTGTGTTTTTCAGATGTTTCAGGACTCACCGGACACTTCTCCAGAGTGGCTGTTGGCAATTTACATCCCGCCCATCAGTGTAGCAAGGCTCCCATTTCTCCATGGCCTGTCCTGCATTTCTGGTTTTGACACTTTTTTCAGCATGGCCCTTTTGACCGATGGGAAGCGAGACTTGTTTGTAGCGCTGATTTGCCTTTCCAGGTTGCTTGGTTGGCCAAAAAGGGCGTATGCGTTTTTTCCTGAATATATTCAGGAAAAAACGCATACGCCCTTTTTGGCCAAGGGCATCATTGTCAACGTTTTGCCGCTTTTCATGTGCTTTAAAGGCGATTCGAATCTACCTCCTGAAATCTCTTTCCTGCAATTCTGCCTTGATTTCAAATCCTCTTCTTTGCCTTCCCTCAATATATTTGTGGACGAGAGTTATCATTTATAACTCTGCAGGTTTGTGAATTGCAGTGCCCTGAACCTCCATTTTACAACTCGTTTTTATGGGAGCTGGCCGCAAAATCGCAGAATGGCTTCAGGCCCTGTTCTGGTTCCGGGGGGCAGGCTGAGCCTGTGGTTAATTCTTCTTTCTGATGGGAAAATAGAGTGACCTGTGCCTGTCCCAACACCAAGAGCTAGTCTCTCGTTGGTTCCACGTCTTCCCATTTATCCTCAGGACAAATTGCAACCTGTACGGAACAGGAGGTTAAAGGTGCTGATGCGCCATTAGGGAGCTTGCTAGTAAAGCGGCTGGAATGGCGAACCCGGGCACAAGGCGATGAGAAATGAGGTGCGTTTTAGAAACCTTTCCCCATCACACGGTGTACCATCTTCTGGGTTTCTCATGCATGTTTTTGATGTAGGAAGATGCCCTTGAACCTGGAGATTTGGGACCCATGCGATGGGTATCATGCAGTATTACTTTAAAGGGTCTGCGTTTGCTCACCCAACCTCACCAAACCTCTCAGCCCCAAGAGTGTCCACCCTTATGTCTCATCCAGCTGTGGGTCTAGATATGGTCAATCCAGGTTGCATCACAGCCCCTGAACGCATTGTGTAAGAATTCCTCTCTTGTTCACTGTCTTTGTTTCATGGGTTTTTCAAAGTAATTTATTTTCATAATGGGATTTAGCTGCTTTTCACTGCTGTGTTTATGCCGCTTTACACCCACTTGACACACTAACAGAGAGATATCAATACATAGGCTTTACGATTATTACTAGTCAGATATATTCTTGTGCGGTGAATAGGGCGTGTTGAGTCCAGTTCTCTGAGCAAGGAGTAGGTCTTGTCTATTACATATTGGGTTTATGGAACGGTATCTGAGCTAATTTGAAACCCTTGTTTTATGTATCACCCCACCTCACCTTTCCCGTTAAGCAGCCATAGTGTGTTTTCTGCATGTGTGACTCTGTTCTGTTTTGTAATTCAGTTCAAGTGTAACGGTTTTTACATTCCCTCTATCAGTGATACCTTATGAGAAGTGTCCTTTTCTGTGTGACTTATTTCACTTAGAATCGTCGTACCTAAATCCACTCATCATGCTGCTACTAGCCTTATGACATTGATTTCATGGCTGAGTGATATTCCATTGTACATAAGGACCACAACTTCTTTACCCATTTTTCTCTTTCCTGGGATATTGAAGGTGGAATGAAGTGGAGGTCCTTGTCAACAGAGCAGCCCTCAACTTTGGGGTGCTTGTGTCTTGCTGATTTTTCATTTTCCCAATTCATACCCCCATGAGTGGAAGTGCCCTATGCTCTCTAAGCTGTGTTTTTCAGATGTTTCAGGACTCACCGGACACTTCTCCAGAGTGGCTGTTGGCAATTTACATCCCGCCCATCAGTGTAGCAAGGCTCCCATTTCTCCATGGCCTGTCCTGCATTTCTGGTTTTGACACTTTTTTCAGCATGGCCCTTTTGACCGATGGGAAGCGAGACTTGTTTGTAGCGCTGATTTGCCTTTCCAGGTTGCTTGGTTGGCCAAAAAGGGCGTATGCGTTTTTTCCTGAATATATTCAGGAAAAAACGCATACGCCCTTTTTGGCCAAGGGCATCATTGTCAACGTTTTGCCGCTTTTCATGTGCTTTAAAGGCGATTCGAATCTACCTCCTGAAATCTCTTTCCTGCAATTCTGCCTTGATTTCAAATCCTCTTCTTTGCCTTCCCTCAATATATTTGTGGACGAGAGTTATCATTTATAACTCTGCAGGTTTGTGAATTGCAGTGCCCTGAACCTCCATTTTACAACTCGTTTTTATGGGAGCTGGCGGCAAAATCGCAGAAAGGCTTCAGGCCCTGTTCTGGTTCCGGGGGGCAGGCTGAGCCTGTGGTTAATTCTTCTTTCTGATGGGAAAATAGAGTGACCTGTGCCTGTCCCAACACCAAGAGCTAGTCTCTCGTTGGTTCCACGTCTTCCCGTTTATCCTCAGGACAAATTGCAACCTGTACGGAACAGGAGGTTAAAGGTGCTGATGCTCCAAGTAGGGAGCTTGCTAGTAAAGCGGCTGGAATGGCGAACCCGGGCACAAGGCGATGAGAAATGAGGTGCGTTTTAGAAACCTTTCCCCATCACACGGTGTACCATCTTCTGGGTTTCTCATGCATGTTTTTGATGTAGGAAGATGCCCTTGAACCTGGAGATTTGGGACCCATGCGATGGGTATCATGCAGTATTACTTTAAAGGGTCTGCGTTTGCTCACCCAACCTCACCAAACCTCTCAGGCCCAAGAGTGTCCACCCTTATGTCTCATCCAACTGTGCGTCTAGATATGGTCAATCCAGGTTGCATCACAGCCCCTGAACGCATTGTGTAAGAATTTCTCTCTCTTTCACTGTCTTTGTTTCATGGGTGTTTCAAAGTAATTTATTTTTATAATGGGGTTTAGCTGCTTTTCACTGCTGTGTTTATGCCGCTTTACACCCACTTGACACACTAACAGAGAGATATCAATACATAGGTTTTACGATTATTATTAGTCAGATATATTCTTGTGCGGTGAATAGGGCGTGTTGAGTCCAGTTCTCTGAGCAAGGAGTAGGTCTTGTCTATTACATATTGGGTTTATGGAATGGTATCTGAGCTAATTTGATACCCTTGTTTTATGTATCACCCCACCTCACCTTTCCCGTTAAGCAGCCATAGTGTGTTTTCTGCATGTGTGACTCTGTTCTGTTTTGTAATTCAGTTCAAGTGTAACGGTTTTTACATTCCCTCTATCAGTGATACCTTATGAGAAGTGTCCTTTTCTGTGTGACTTATTTCACTTAGAATCGTCGTACCTAAATCCACTCATCATGCTGCTACTAGCCTTATGACATTGATTTCATGGCTGAGTGATATTCCATTGTACATAAGGACCACAACTTCTTTACCCATTTTTCTCTTTCCTTGGATATTTAAGGTGGAATGAAGTGAAGGTCCTTGTCAACAGAGCAGCCCTCAACTTTGGGGTGCTTGTGTCTTGCTGATTTTTCATTTTCCCAATTCATACCCCCATGACTGGAAGTGCCCTATGCTCTCTAAGCTGTGTTTTTTAGATGTTTCAGGACTCACCGTACACTTCTCCAGAGTGGCTGTTCGCAATTTACATCCCGCCCATCAGTGTAGCAAGGCTCCCATTTCTCCATGGCCTGTCCTGCATTTCTGGTTTTGACACTTTTTTCAGCATGGCCCTTTTGACCGATGGGAAGCGAGACTTGTTTGTAGCGCTGATTTGCCTTTCCAGGTTGCTTGGTTGGCCAAAAAGGGCGTATGCGTTTTTTCCTGAATATATTCAGGAAAAAACGCATACGCCCTTTTTGGCCAAGGGCATCATTGTCAACGTTTTGCCGCTTTTCATGTGCTTTAAAGGCGATTCGAATCTACCTCCTGAAATCTCTTTCCTGCAATTCTGCCTTGATTTCAAATCCTCTTCTTTGCCTTCCCTCAATATATTTGTGGACGAGAGTTATCATTTATAACTCTGCAGGTTTGTGAATTGCAGTGCCCTGAACCTCCATTTTACAACTCGTTTTTATGGGAGCTGGCGGCAAAATCGCAGAAAGGCTTCAGGCCCTGTTCTGGTTCCGGGGGGCAGGCTGAGCCTGTGGTTAATTCTTCTTTCTGATGGGAAAATAGAGTGACCTGTGCCTGTCCCAACACCAAGAGCTAGTCTCTCGTTGGTTCCACGTCTTCCCGTTTATCCTCAGGACAAATTGCAACCTGTACGGAACAGGAGGTTAAAGGTGCTGATGCTCCAAGTAGGGAGCTTGCTAGTAAAGCGGCTGGAATGGCGAACCCGGGCACAAGGCGATGAGAAATGAGGTGCGTTTTAGAAACCTTTCCCCATCACACGGTGTACCATCTTCTGGGTTTCTCATGCATGTTTTTGATGTAGGAAGATGCCCTTGAACCTGGAGATTTGGGACCCATGCGATGGGTATCATGCAGTATTACTTTAAAGGGTCTGCGTTTGCTCACCCAACCTCACCAAACCTCTCAGGCCCAAGAGTGTCCACCCTTATGTCTCATCCAACTGTGCGTCTAGATATGGTCAATCCAGGTTGCATCACAGCCCCTGAACGCATTGTGTAAGAATTTCTCTCTCTTTCACTGTCTTTGTTTCATGGGTGTTTCAAAGTAATTTATTTTTATAATGGGGTTTAGCTGCTTTTCACTGCTGTGTTTATGCCGCTTTACACCCACTTGACACACTAACAGAGAGATATCAATACATAGGTTTTACGATTATTATTAGTCAGATATATTCTTGTGCGGTGAATAGGGCGTGTTGAGTCCAGTTCTCTGAGCAAGGAGTAGGTCTTGTCTATTACATATTGGGTTTATGGAATGGTATCTGAGCTAATTTGATACCCTTGTTTTATGTATCACCCCACCTCACCTTTCCCGTTAAGCAGCCATAGTGTGTTTTCTGCATGTGTGACTCTGTTCTGTTTTGTAATTCAGTTCAAGTGTAACGGTTTTTACATTCCCTCTATCAGTGATACCTTATGAGAAGTGTCCTTTTCTGTGTGACTTATTTCACTTAGAATCGTCGTACCTAAATCCACTCATCATGCTGCTACTAGCCTTATGACATTGATTTCATGGCTGAGTGATATTCCATTGTACATAAGGACCACAACTTCTTTACCCATTTTTCTCTTTCCTTGGATATTTAAGGTGGAATGAAGTGAAGGTCCTTGTCAACAGAGCAGCCCTCAACTTTGGGGTGCTTGTGTCTTGCTGATTTTTCATTTTCCCAATTCATACCCCCATGACTGGAAGTGCCCTATGCTCTCTAAGCTGTGTTTTTTAGATGTTTCAGGACTCACCGTACACTTCTCCAGAGTGGCTGTTCGCAATTTACATCCCGCCCATCAGTGTAGCAAGGCTCCCATTTCTCCATGGCCTGTCCTGCATTTCTGGTTTTGACACTTTTTTCAGCATGGCCCTTTTGACCGATGGGAAGCGAGACTTGTTTGTAGCGCTGATTTGCCTTTCCAGGTTGCTTGGTTGGCCAAAAAGGGCGTATGCGTTTTTTCCTGAATATATTCAGGAAAAAACGCATACGCCCTTTTTGGCCAAGGGCATCATTGTCAACGTTTTGCCGCTTTTCATGTGCTTTAAATGCGATTCGAATCTACCTCCTGAAATCTCTTTCCTGCAATTCTGCCTTGATTTCAAATCCTCTTCTTTGCCTTCCCTCAATATATTTGTGGACGAGAGTTATCATTTATAATTCTGCAGGTTTGTGAATTGCAGTGCCCTGAACCTCCATTTTACAACTCGTTTTTATGGGAGCTGGCCGCAAAATCGCAGAATGGCTTCAGGCCCTGTTCTGGTTCCGGGGGGCAGGCTGAGCCTGTGGTTAATTCTTCTTTCTGATGGGAAAATAGAGTGACCTGTGCCTGTCCCAACACCAAGAGCTAGTCTTTCGTTGGTTCCACGTCTTCCCGTTTATCCTCAGGACAAATTGCAACCTCTACGGAACAGGAGGTTAAAGGTGCTGATGCTCCAAGTAGGGAGCTTGCTAGTAAAGCGGCTGGAATGGCGAACCCGGGCACAAGGCGATGAGAAATGAGGTGCGTTTTAGAAACCTTTCCCCATCACACTGTGTACCATCTTCTGGGTTTTTCATGCAAGTTTTTGACGTAGGAAGATGCCCTTGAAGCTGGAGATTTGGGACCCATGCGATGGGTACCATGCAGTATTACTTTAAAGGGTCTGCGTTTGCTCACCCAACCTCACCAAACCTCTCAGCCCCAAGAGTGTCCACCCTTATGTCTCATCCAGCTGTGGGTCTAGATATGGTCAATCCAGGTTGCATCACAGCCCCTGAACGCATTGTGTAAGAATTCCTCTCTCGTTCACTGTCTTTGTTTCATGGGTTTTTCAAAGTAATTTATTTTCATAATGGGATTTAGCTGCTTTTCACTGCTGTGTTTATGCCGCTTTACACCCACTTGACACACTAACAGAGAGATATCAATACATAGGCTTTACGATTATTACTAGTCAGATATATTCTTGTGCGGTGAATAGGGCGTGTTGAGTCCAGTTCTCTGAGCAAGGAGTAGGTCTTGTCTATTACATATTGGGTTTATGGAACGGTATCTGAGCTAATTTGAAACCCTTGTTTTATGTATCACCCCACCTCACCTTTCCCGTTAAGCAGCCATAGTGTGTTTTCTGCATGTGTGACTCTGTTCTGTTTTGTAATTCAGTTCAAGTGTAACGGTTTTTACATTCCCTCTATCAGTGATACCTTATGAGAAGTGTCCTTTTCTGTGTGACTTATTTCACTTAGAATCGTCGTACCTAAATCCACTCATCATGCTGCTACTAGCCTTATGACATTGATTTCATGGCTGAGTGATATTCCATTGTACATAAGGACCACAACTTCTTTACCCATTTTTCTCTTTCCTGGGATATTGAAGGTGGAATGAAGTGGAGGTCCTGGTCAACAGAGCAGCCCTCAACTTTGGGGTGCTTGTGTCTTGCTGATTTTTCATTTTCCCAATTCATACCCCCATGAGTGGAAGTGCCCTATGCTCTCTAAGCTGTGTTTTTCAGATGTTTCAGGACTCACCGGACACTTCTCCAGAGTGGCTGTTGGCAATTTACATCCCGCCCATCAGTGTAGCAAGGCTCCCATTTCTCCATGGCCTGTCCTGCATTTCTGGTTTTGACACTTTTTTCAGCATGGCCCTTTTGACCGATGGGAAGCGAGACTTGTTTGTAGCGCTGATTTGCCTTTCCAGGTTGCTTGGTTGGCCAAAAAGGGCGTATGCGTTTTTTCCTGAATATATTCAGGAAAAAACGCATACGCCCTTTTTGGCCAAGGGCATCATTGTCAACGTTTTGCCGCTTTTCATGTGCTTTAAAGGCGATTCGAATCTACCTCCTGAAATCTCTTTCCTGCAATTCTGCCTTGATTTCAAATCCTCTTCTTTGCCTTCCCTCAATATATTTGTGGACGAGAGTTATCATTTATAACTCTGCAGGTTTGTGAATTGCAGTGCCCTGAACCTCCATTTTACAACTCGTTTTTATGGGAGCTGGCCGCAAAATCGCAGAATGGCTTCAGGCCCTGTTCTGGTTCCGGGGGGCAGGCTGAGCCTGTGGTTAATTCTTCTTTCTGATGGGAAAATAGAGTGACCTGTGCCTGTCCCAACACCAAGAGCTAGTCTCTCGTTGGTTCCACGTCTTCCCATTTATCCTCAGGACAAATTGCAACCTGTACGGAACAGGAGGTTAAAGGTGCTGATGCGCCATTAGGGAGCTTGCTAGTAAAGCGGCTGGAATGGCGAACCCGGGCACAAGGCGATGAGAAATGAGGTGCGTTTTAGAAACCTTTCCCCATCACACGGTGTACCATCTTCTGGGTTTCTCATGCATGTTTTTGATGTAGGAAGATGCCCTTGAACCTGGAGATTTGGGACCCATGCGATGGGTATCATGCAGTATTACTTTAAAGGGTCTGCGTTTGCTCACCCAACCTCACCAAACCTCTCAGCCCCAAGAGTGTCCACCCTTATGTCTCATCCAGCTGTGGGTCTAGATATGGTCAATCCAGGTTGCATCACAGCCCCTGAACGCATTGTGTAAGAATTCCTCTCTTGTTCACTGTCTTTGTTTCATGGGTTTTTCAAAGTAATTTATTTTCATAATGGGATTTAGCTGCTTTTCACTGCTGTGTTTATGCCGCTTTACACCCACTTGACACACTAACAGAGAGATATCAATACATAGGCTTTACGATTATTACTAGTCAGATATATTCTTGTGCGGTGAATAGGGCGTGTTGAGTCCAGTTCTCTGAGCAAGGAGTAGGTCTTGTCTATTACATATTGGGTTTATGGAACGGTATCTGAGCTAATTTGAAACCCTTGTTTTATGTATCACCCCACCTCACCTTTCCCGTTAAGCAGCCATAGTGTGTTTTCTGCCTGTGTGACTCTGTTCTGTTTTGTAATTCAGTTCAAGTGTAACGGTTTTTACATTCCCTCTATCAGTGATACCTTATGAGAAGTGTCCTTTTCTGTGTGACTTATTTCACTTAGAATCGTCGTACCTAAATCCACTCATCATGCTGCTACTAGCCTTATGACATTGATTTCATGGCTGAGTGATATTCCATTGTACATAAGGACCACAACTTCTTTACCCATTTTTCTCTTTCCTGGGATATTGAAGGTGGAATGAAGTGGAGGTCCTTGTCAACAGAGCAGCCCTCAACTTTGGGGTGCTTGTGTCTTGCTGATTTTTCATTTTCCCAATTCATACCCCCATGAGTGGAAGTGCCCTATGCTCTCTAAGCTGTGTTTTTCAGATGTTTCAGGACTCACCGTACACTTCTCCAGAGTGGCTGTTGGCAATTTACATCCCGCCCATCAGTGTAGCAAGGCTCCCATTTCTCCATGGCCTGTCCTGCATTTCTGGTTTTGACACTTTTTTCAGCATGGCCCTTTTGACCGATGGGAAGCGAGACTTGTTTGTAGCGCTGATTTGCCTTTCCAGGTTGCTTGGTTGGCCAAAAAGGGCGTATGCGTTTTTTCCTGAATATATTCAGGAAAAAACGCATACGCCCTTTTTGGCCAAGGGCATCATTGTCAACGTTTTGCCGCTTTTCATGTGCTTTAAAGGCGATTCGAATCTACCTCCTGAAATCTCTTTCCTGCAATTCTGCCTTGATTTCAAATCCTCTTCGTTGCCTTCCCTCAATATATTTGTGGACGAGAGTTATCATTTATAACTCTGCAGGTTTGTGAATTGCAGTGCCCTGAACCTCCATTTTACAACTCGTTTTTATGGGAGCTGGCGGCAAAATCACAGAATGGCTTCAGGCCCTGTTCTGGTTCCGGGGGGCAGGCTGAGCCTGTGGTTAATTCTTCTTTCTGATGGGAAAATAGAGTGACCTGTGCCTGTCCCAACACCAAGAGCTAGTCTCTCGTTGGTTCCACGTCTTCCCGTTTATCCTCAGGACAAATTGCAACCTGTACGGAACAGGAGGTTAAAGGTGCTGATGCTCCAAGTAGGGAGCTTGCTAGTAAAGCGGCTGGAATGGCGAACCCGGGCACAAGGCGATGAGAAATGAGGTGCGTTTTAGAAACCTTTCCCCATCACACGGTGTACCATCTTCTGGGTTTCTCATGCATGTTTTTGATGTAGGAAGATGCCCTTGAACCTGGAGATTTGGGACCCATGCGATGGGTATCATGCAGTATTACTTTAAAGGGTCTGCGTTTGCTCACCCAACCTCACCAAACCTCTCAGGCCCAAGAGTGTCCACCCTTATGTCTCATCCAGCTGTGCGTCTAGATATGGTCAATCCAGGTTGCATCACAGCCCCTGAACGCATTGTGTAAGAATTTCTCTCTCTTTCACTGTCTTTGTTTCATGGGTGTTTCAAAGTAATTTATTTTTATAATGGGGTTTAGCTGCTTTTCACTGCTGTGTTTATGCCGCTTTACACCCACTTGACACACTAACAGAGAGATATCAATACATAGGTTTTACGATTATTATTAGTCAGATATATTCTTGTGCGGTGAATAGGGCGTGTTGAGTCCAGTTCTCTGAGCAAGGAGTAGGTCTTGTCTATTACATATTGGGTTTATGGAATGGTATCTGAGCTAATTTGATACCCTTGTTTTATGTATCACCCCACCTCACCTTTCCCGTTAAGCAGCCATAGTGTGTTTTCTGCATGTGTGACTCTGTTCTGTTTTGTAATTCAGTTCAAGTGTAACGGTTTTTACATTCCCTCTATCAGTGATACCTTATGAGAAGTGTCCTTTTCTGTGTGACTTATTTCACTTAGAATCGTCGTACCTAAATCCACTCATCATGCTGCTACTAGCCTTATGACATTGATTTCATGGCTGAGTGATATTCCATTGTACATAAGGACCACAACTTCTTTACCCATTTTTCTCTTTCCTGGGATATTTAAGGTGGAATGAAGTGGAGGTCCTTGTCAACAGAGCAGCCCTCAACTTTGGGGTGCTTGTGTCTTGCTGATTTTTCATTTTCCCAATTCATACCCCCATGACTGGAAGTGCCCTATGCTCTCTAAGCTGTGTTTTTTAGATGTTTCAGGACTCACCGTACACTTCTCCAGAGTGGCTGTTGGCAATTTACATCCCGCCCATCAGTGTAGCAAGGCTCCCATTTCTCCATGGCCTGTCCTGCATTTCTGGTTTTGACACTTTTTTCAGCATGGCCCTTTTGACCGATGGGAAGCGAGACTTGTTTGTAGCGCTGATTTGCCTTTCCAGGTTGCTTGGTTGGCCAAAAAGGGCGTATGCGTTTTTTCCTGAATATATTCAGGAAAAAACGCATACGCCCTTTTTGGCCAAGGGCATCATTGTCAACGTTTTGCCGCTTTTCATGTGCTTTAAATGCGATTCGAATCTACCTCCTGAAATCTCTTTCCTGCAATTCTGCCTTGATTTCAAATCCTCTTCTTTGCCTTCCCTCAATATATTTGTGGACGAGAGTTATCATTTATAACTCTGCAGGTTTGTGAATTGCAGTGCCCTGAACCTCCATTTTACAACTCGTTTTTATGGGAGCTGGCCGCAAAATCGCAGAATGGCTTCAGGCCCTGTTCTGGTTCCGGGGGGCAGGCTGAGCCTGTGGTTAATTCTTCTTTCTGATGGGAAAATAGAGTGACCTGTGCCTGTCCCAACACCAAGAGCTAGTCTCTCGTTGGTTCCACGTCTTCCCGTTTATCCTCAGGACAAATTGCAACCTCTACGGAACAGGAGGTTAAAGGTGCTGATGCTCCAAGTAGGGAGCTTGCTAGTAAAGCGGCTGGAATGGCGAACCCGGGCACAAGGCGATGAGAAATGAGGTGCGTTTTAGAAACCTTTCCCCATCACACTGTGTACCATCTTCTGGGTTTTTCATGCAAGTTTTTGACGTAGGAAGATGCCCTTGAAGCTGGAGATTTGGGACCCATGCGATGGGTACCATGCAGTATTACTTTAAAGGGTCTGCGTTTGCTCACCCAACCTCACCAAACCTCTCAGCCCCAAGAGTGTCCACCCTTATGTCTCATCCAGCTGTGGGTCTAGATATGGTCAATCCAGGTTGCATCACAGCCCCTGAACGCATTGTGTAAGAATTCCTCTCTCGTTCACTGTCTTTGTTTCATGGGTTTTTCAAAGTAATTTATTTTCATAATGGGATTTAGCTGCTTTTCACTGCTGTGTTTATGCCGCTTTACACCCACTTGACACACTAACAGAGAGATATCAATACATAGGCTTTACGATTATTACTAGTCAGATATATTCTTGTGCGGTGAATAGGGCGTGTTGAGTCCAGTTCTCTGAGCAAGGAGTAGGTCTTGTCTATTACATATTGGGTTTATGGAACGGTATCTGAGCTAATTTGATACCCTTGTTTTATGTATCACCCCACCTCACCTTTCCCGTTAAGCAGCCATAGTGTGTTTTCTGCATGTGTGACTCTGTTCTGTTTTGTAATTCAGTTCAAGTGTAACGGTTTTTACATTCCCTCTATCAGTGATACCTTATGAGAAGTGTCCTTTTCTGTGTGACTTATTTCACTTAGAATCGTCGTACCTAAATCCACTCATCATGCTGCTACTAGCCTTATGACATTGATTTCATGGCTGAATGATATTCCATTGTACATAAGGACCACAACTTCTTTACCCATTTTTCTCTTTCCTGGGATATTGAAGGTGGAATGAAGTGGAGGTCCTTGTCAACAGAGCAGCCCTCAACTTTGGGGTGCTTGTGTCTTGCTGATTTTTCATTTTCCCAATTCATACCCCCATGACTGGAAGTGCCCTATGCTCTCTAAGCTGTGTTTTTTAGATGTTTCAGGACTCACCGTACACTTCTCCAGAGTGGCTGTTGGCAATTTACATCCCGCCCATCAGTGTAGCAAGGCTCCCATTTCTCCATGGCCTGTCCTGCATTTCTGGTTTTGACACTTTTTTCAGCATGGCCCTTTTGACAGATGGGAAGCGAGACTTGTTTGTAGCGCTGATTTGCCTTTCCAGGTTGCTTGGTTGGCCAAAAAGGGCGTATGCGTTTTTTCCTGAATATATTCAGGAAAAAACGCATACGCCCTTTTTGGCCAAGGGCATTGTTGTCAACGTTTTGCCGCTTTTCATGTGCTTTAAATGCGATTCGAATCTACCTCCTGAAATATCTTTCCTGCAATTCTGCCTTGATTTCAAATCCTCTTCTTTGCCTTCCCTCAATATATTTGTGGACGAGAGTTATCATTTATAACTCTGCAGGTTTGTGAATTGCAGTGCCCTGAACCTCCATTTTACAACTCGTTTTTATGGGAGCTGGCCGCAAAATCGCAGAATGGCTTCAGGCCCTGTTCTGGTTCCGGGGGGCAGGCTGAGCCTGTGGTTAATTCTTCTTTCTGATGGTAAAATAGAGTGACCTGTGCCTGTCCCAACACCAAGAGCTAGTCTCTCGTTGGTTCCACGTCTTCCCGTTTATCCTCAGGACAAATTGCAACCTCTACGGAACAGGAGGTTAAAGGTGCTGATGCTCCAAGTAGGGAGCTTGCTAGTAAAGCGGCTGGAATGGCGAACCCGGGCACAAGGCGATGAGAAATGAGGTGCGTTTTAGAAACCTTTCCCCATCACACTGTGTACCATCTTCTGGGTTTTTCATGCAAGTTTTTGACGTAGGAAGATGCCCTTGAAGCTGGAGATTTGGGACCCATGCGATGGGTACCATGCAGTATTACTTTAAAGGGTCTGCGTTTGCTCACCCAACCTCACCAAACCTCTCAGCCCCAAGAGTGTCCACCCTTATGTCTCATCCAGCTGTGGGTCTAGATATGGTCAATCCAGGTTGCATCACAGCCCCTGAACGCATTGTGTAAGAATTCCTCTCTCGTTCACTGTCTTTGTTTCATGGGTTTTTCAAAGTAATTTATTTTCATAATGGGATTTAGCTGCTTTTCACTGCTGTGTTTATGCCGCTTTACACCCACTTGACACACTAACAGAGAGATATCAATACATAGGCTTTACGATTATTACTAGTCAGATATATTCTTGTGCGGTGAATAGGGCGTGTTGAGTCCAGTTCTCTGAGCAAGGAGTAGGTCTTGTCTATTACATATTGGGTTTATGGAACGGTATCTGAGCTAATTTGATACCCTTGTTTTATGTATCACCCCACCTCACCTTTCCCGTTAAGCAGCCATAGTGTGTTTTCTGCATGTGTGACTCTGTTCTGTTTTGTAATTCAGTTCAAGTGTAACGGTTTTTACATTCCCTCTATCAGTGATACCTTATGAGAAGTGTCCTTTTCTGTGTGACTTATTTCACTTAGAATCGTCGTACCTAAATCCACTCATCATGCTGCTACTAGCCTTATGACATTGATTTCATGGCTGAGTGATATTCCATTGTACATAAGGACCACAACTTCTTTACCCATTTTTCTCTTTCCTGGGATATTGAAGGTGGAATGAAGTGGAGGTCCTTGTAAACAGAGCAGCCCTAAACTTTGGGGTGCTTGTGTCTTGCTGATTTTTCATTTTCCCAATTCATACCCCCATGAGTGGAAGTGCCCTATGCTCTCTAAGCTGTGTTTTTCAGATGTTTCAGGACTCACCGGACACTTCTCCAGAGTGGCTGTTGGCAATTTACATCCCGCCCATCAGTGTAGCAAGGCTCCCATTTCTCCATGGCCTGTCCTGCATTTCTGGTTTTGACACTTTTTTCAGCATGGCCCTTTTGACCGATGGGAAGCGAGACTTGTTTGTAGCGCTGATTTGCCTTTCCAGGTTGCTTGGTTGGCCAAAAAGGGCGTATGCGTTTTTTCCTGAATATATTCAGGAAAAAACGCATACGCCCTTTTTGGCCAAGGGCATCATTGTCAACGTTTTGCCGCTTTTCATGTGCTTTAAAGGCGATTCGAATCTACCTCCTGAAATCTCTTTCCTGCAATTCTGCCTTGATTTCAAATCCTCTTCTTTGCCTTCCCTCAATATATTTGTGGACGAGAGTTATCATTTATAACTCTGCAGGTTTGTGAATTGCAGTGCCCTGAACCTCCATTTTACAACTCGTTTTTATGGGAGCTGGCCGCAAAATCGCAGAATGGCTTCAGGCCCTGTTCTGGTTCCGGGGGGCAGGCTGAGCCTGTGGTTAATTCTTCTTTCTGATGGGAAAATAGAGTGACCTGTGCCTGTCCCAACACCAAGAGCTAGTCTCTCGTTGGTTCCACGTCTTCCCATTTATCCTCAGGACAAATTGCAACCTGTACGGAACAGGAGGTTAAAGGTGCTGATGCGCCAAGTAGGGAGCTTGCTAGTAAAGCGGCTGGAATGGCGAACCCGGGCACAAGGCGATGAGAAATGAGGTGCGTTTTAGAAACCTTTCCCCATCACACGGTGTACCATCTTCTGGGTTTCTCATGCATGTTTTTGATGTAGGAAGATGCCCTTGAACCTGGAGATTTGGGACCCATGCGATGGGTATCATGCAGTATTACTTTAAAGGGTCTGCGTTTGCTCACCCAACCTCACCAAACCTCTCAGGCCCAAGAGTGTCCACCCTTATGTCTCATCCAGCTGTGGGTCTAGATATGGTCAATCCAGGTTGCATCACAGCCCCTGAACGCATTGTGTAAGAATTTCTCTCTCTTTCACTGTCTTTGTTTCATGGGTGTTTCAAAGTAATTTATTTTTATAATGGGGTTTAGCTGCTTTTCACTGCTGTGTTTATGCCGCTTTACACCCACTTGACACACTAACAGAGAGATATCAATACATAGGTTTTACGATTATTATTAGTCAGATATATTCTTGTGCGGTGAATAGGGCGTGTTGAGTCCAGTTCTCTGAGCAAGGAGTAGGTCTTGTCTATTACATATTGGGTTTATGGAATGGTATCTGAGCTAATTTGATACCCTTGTTTTATGTATCACCCCACCTCACCTTTCCCGTTAAGCAGCCATAGTGTGTTTTCTGCATGTGTGACTCTGTTCTGTTTTGTAATTCAGTTCAAGTGTAACGGTTTTTACATTCCCTCTATCAGTGATACCTTATGAGAAGTGTCCTTTTCTGTGTGACTTATTTCACTTAGAATCGTCGTACCTAAATCCACTCATCATGCTGCTACTAGCCTTATGACATTGATTTCATGGCTGAATGATATTCCATTGTACATAAGGACCACAACTTCTTTACCCATTTTTCTCTTTCCTGGGATATTGAAGGTGGAATGAAGTGGAGGTCCTTGTCAACAGAGCAGCCCTCAACTTTGGGGTGCTTGTGTCTTGCTGATTTTTCATTTTCCCAATTCATACCCCCATGACTGGAAGTGCCCTATGCTCTCTAAGCTGTGTTTTTTAGATGTTTCAGGACTCACCGTACACTTCTCCAGAGTGGCTGTTGGCAATTTACATCCCGCCCATCAGTGTAGCAAGGCTCCCATTTCTCCATGGCCTGTCCTGCATTTCTGGTTTTGACACTTTTTTCAGCATGGCCCTTTTGACAGATGGGAAGCGAGACTTGTTTGTAGCGCTGATTTGCCTTTCCAGGTTGCTTGGTTGGCCAAAAAGGGCGTATGCGTTTTTTCCTGAATATATTCAGGAAAAAACGCATACGCCCTTTTTGGCCAAGGGCATCGTTGTCAACGTTTTGCCGCTTTTCATGTGCTTTAAATGCGATTCGAATCTACCTCCTGAAATCTCTTTCCTGCAATTCTGCCTTGATTTCAAATCCTCTTCTTTGCCTTCCCTCAATATATTTGTGGACGAGAGTTATCATTTATAACTCTGCAGGTTTGTGAATTGCAGTGCCCTGAACCTCCATTTTACAACTCGTTTTTATGGGAGCTGGCCGCAAAATCGCAGAATGGCTTCAGGCCCTGTTCTGGTTCCGGGGGGCAGGCTGAGCCTGTGGTTAATTCTTCTTTCTGATGGTAAAATAGAGTGACCTGTGCCTGTCCCAACACCAAGAGCTAGTCTCTCGTTGGTTCCACGTCTTCCCGTTTATCCTCAGGACAAATTGCAACCTCTACGGAACAGGAGGTTAAAGGTGCTGATGCTCCAAGTAGGGAGCTTGCTAGTAAAGCGGCTGGAATGGCGAACCCGGGCACAAGGCGATGAGAAATGAGGTGCGTTTTAGAAACCTTTCCCCATCACACTGTGTACCATCTTCTGGGTTTTTCATGCAAGTTTTTGACGTAGGAAGATGCCCTTGAAGCTGGAGATTTGGGACCCATGCGATGGGTACCATGCAGTATTACTTTAAAGGGTCTGCGTTTGCTCACCCAACCTCACCAAACCTCTCAGCCCCAAGAGTGTCCACCCTTATGTCTCATCCAGCTGTGGGTCTAGATATGGTCAATCCAGGTTGCATCACAGCCCCTGAACGCATTGTGTAAGAATTCCTCTCTCGTTCACTGTCTTTGTTTCATGGGTTTTTCAAAGTAATTTATTTTCATAATGGGATTTAGCTGCTTTTCACTGCTGTGTTTATGCCGCTTTACACCCACTTGACACACTAACAGAGAGATATCAATACATAGGCTTTACGATTATTACTAGTCAGATATATTCTTGTGCGGTGAATAGGGCGTGTTGAGTCCAGTTCTCTGAGCAAGGAGTAGGTCTTGTCTATTACATATTGGGTTTATGGAACGGTATCTGAGCTAATTTGATACCCTTGTTTTATGTATCACCCCACCTCACCTTTCCCGTTAAGCAGCCATAGTGTGTTTTCTGCATGTGTGACTCTGTTCTGTTTTGTAATTCAGTTCAAGTGTAACGGTTTTTACATTCCCTCTATCAGTGATACCTTATGAGAAGTGTCCTTTTCTGTGTGACTTATTTCACTTAGAATCGTCGTACCTAAATCCACTCATCATGCTGCTACTAGCCTTATGACATTGATTTCATGGCTGAGTGATATTCCATTGTACATAAGGACCACAACTTCTTTACCCATTTTTCTCTTTCCTGGGATATTGAAGGTGGAATGAAGTGGAGGTCCTGGTCAACAGAGCAGCCCTAAACTTTGGGGTGCTTGTGTCTTGCTGATTTTTCATTTTCCCAATTCATACCCCCATGAGTGGAAGTGCCCTATGCTCTCTAAGCTGTGTTTTTCAGATGTTTCAGGACTCACCGGACACTTCTCCAGAGTGGCTGTTGGCAATTTACATCCCGCCCATCAGTGTAGCAAGGCTCCCATTTCTCCATGGCCTGTCCTGCATTTCTGGTTTTGACACTTTTTTCAGCATGGCCCTTTTGACCGATGGGAAGCGAGACTTGTTTGTAGCGCTGATTTGCCTTTCCAGGTTGCTTGGTTGGCCAAAAAGGGCGTATGCGTTTTTTCCTGAATATATTCAGGAAAAAACGCATACGCCCTTTTTGGCCAAGGGCATCATTGTCAACGTTTTGCCGCTTTTCATGTGCTTTAAAGGCGATTCGAATCTACCTCCTGAAATCTTTTTCCTGCAATTCTGCCTTGATTTCAAATCCTCTTCTTTGCCTTCCCTCAATATATTTGTGGACGAGAGTTATCATTTATAACTCTGCAGGTTTGTGAATTGCAGTGCCCTGAACCTCCATTTTACAACTCGTTTTTATGGGAGCTGGCCGCAAAATCGCAGAATGGCTTCAGGCCCTGTTCTGGTTCCGGGGGGCAGGCTGAGCCTGTGGTTAATTCTTCTTTCTGATGGTAAAATAGAGTGACCTGTGCCTGTCCCAACACCAAGAGCTAGTCTCTCGTTGGTTCCACGTCTTCCCGTTTATCCTCAGGACAAATTGCAACCTCTACGGAACAGGAGGTTAAAGGTGCTGATGCTCCAAGTAGGGAGCTTGCTAGTAAAGCGGCTGGAATGGCGAACCCGGGCACAAGGCGATGAGAAATGAGGTGCGTTTTAGAAACCTTTCCCCATCACACTGTGTACCATCTTCTGGGTTTTTCATGCAAGTTTTTGACGTAGGAAGATGCCCTTGAAGCTGGAGATTTGGGACCCATGCGATGGGTACCATGCAGTATTACTTTAAAGGGTCTGCGTTTGCTCACCCAACCTCACCAAACCTCTCAGCCCCAAGAGTGTCCACCCTTATGTCTCATCCAGCTGTGGGTCTAGATATGGTCAATCCAGGTTGCATCACAGCCCCTGAACGCATTGTGTAAGAATTCCTCTCTCGTTCACTGTCTTTGTTTCATGGGTTTTTCAAAGTAATTTATTTTCATAATGGGATTTAGCTGCTTTTCACTGCTGTGTTTATGCCGCTTTACACCCACTTGACACACTAACAGAGAGATATCAATACATAGGCTTTACGATTATTACTAGTCAGATATATTCTTGTGCGGTGAATAGGGCGTGTTGAGTCCAGTTCTCTGAGCAAGGAGTAGGTCTTGTCTATTACATATTGGGTTTATGGAACGGTATCTGAGCTAATTTGATACCCTTGTTTTATGTATCACCCCACCTCACCTTTCCCGTTAAGCAGCCATAGTGTGTTTTCTGCATGTGTGACTCTGTTCTGTTTTGTAATTCAGTTCAAGTGTAACGGTTTTTACATTCCCTCTATCAGTGATACCTTATGAGAAGTGTCCTTTTCTGTGTGACTTATTTCACTTAGAATCGTCGTACCTAAATCCACTCATCATGCTGCTACTAGCCTTATGACATTGATTTCATGGCTGAGTGATATTCCATTGTACATAAGGACCACAACTTCTTTACCCATTTTTCTCTTTCCTGGGATATTGAAGGTGGAATGAAGTGGAGGTCCTGGTCAACAGAGCAGCCCTAAACTTTGGGGTGCTTGTGTCTTGCTGATTTTTCATTTTCCCAATTCATACCCCCATGAGTGGAAGTGCCCTATGCTCTCTAAGCTGTGTTTTTCAGATGTTTCAGGACTCACCGGACACTTCTCCAGAGTGGCTGTTGGCAATTTACATCCCGCCCATCAGTGTAGCAAGGCTCCCATTTCTCCATGGCCTGTCCTGCATTTCTGGTTTTGACACTTTTTTCAGCATGGCCCTTTTGACCGATGGGAAGCGAGACTTGTTTGTAGCGCTGATTTGCCTTTCCAGGTTGCTTGGTTGGCCAAAAAGGGCGTATGCGTTTTTTCCTGAATATATTCAGGAAAAAACGCATACGCCCTTTTTGGCCAAGGGCATCATTGTCAACGTTTTGCCGCTTTTCATGTGCTTTAAAGGCGATTCGAATCTACCTCCTGAAATCTCTTTCCTGCAATTCTGCCTTGATTTCAAATCCTCTTCTTTGCCTTCCCTCAATATATTTGTGGACGAGAGTTATCATTTATAACTCTGCAGGTTTGTGAATTGCAGTGCCCTGAACCTCCATTTTACAACTCGTTTTTATGGGAGCTGGCCGCAAAATCGCAGAATGGCTTCAGGCCCTGTTCTGGTTCCGGGGGGCAGGCTGAGCCTGTGGTTAATTCTTCTTTCTGATGGGAAAATAGAGTGACCTGTGCCTGTCCCAACACCAAGAGCTAGTCTCTCGTTGGTTCCACGTCTTCCCATTTATCCTCAGGACAAATTGCAACCTGTACGGAACAGGAGGTTAAAGGTGCTGATGCGCCAAGTAGGGAGCTTGCTAGTAAAGCGGCTGGAATGGCGAACCCGGGCACAAGGCGATGAGAAATGAGGTGCGTTTTAGAAACCTTTCCCCATCACACGGTGTACCATCTTCTGGGTTTCTCATGCATGTTTTTGATGTAGGAAGATGCCCTTGAACCTGGAGATTTGGGACCCATGCGATGGGTATCATGCAGTATTACTTTAAAGGGTCTGCGTTTGCTCACCCAACCTCACCAAACCTCTCAGCCCCAAGAGTGTCCACCCTTATGTCTCATCCAGCTGTGGGTCTAGATATGGTCAATCCAGGTTGCATCACAGCCCCTGAACGCATTGTGTAAGAATTCCTCTCTTGTTCACTGTCTTTGTTTCATGGGTTTTTCAAAGTAATTTATTTTCATAATGGGATTTAGCTGCTTTTCACTGCTGTGTTTATGCCGCTTTACACCCACTTGACACACTAACAGAGAGATATCAATACATAGGCTTTACGATTATTACTAGTCAGATATATTCTTGTGCGGTGAATAGGGCGTGTTGAGTCCAGTTCTCTGAGCAAGGAGTAGGTCTTGTCTATTACATATTGGGTTTATGGAACGGTATCTGAGCTAATTTGAAACCCTTGTTTTATGTATCACCCCACCTCACCTTTCCCGTTAAGCAGCCATAGTGTGTTTTCTGCATGTGTGACTCTGTTCTGTTTTGTAATTCAGTTCAAGTGTAACGGTTTTTACATTCCCTCTATCAGTGATACCTTATGAGAAGTGTCCTTTTCTGTGTGACTTATTTCACTTAGAATCGTCGTACCTAAATCCACTCATCATGCTGC
>NW_028121802.1:0-33627 GCF_965194805.1 Balaenoptera borealis | reverse complement strand
AGTTGCCACCTCTGGGAGTGATACATCCCACTTTCCTGGAGAGTCCCCAGAGCGTTCACTTGCACGAGGAGTTCAAAAGAAGTCCACACTATCATCGCAGACTGCACTCTAGATTCATGTTCTGACCCTCGACAGAAATACGTTTCCAACACCGGCCCGCTCCTCCACCACTACTGCCACCACCACCATCGGCACGACAAACACCACCCCCTCCCCTGAACCTCTGCTCCCACCAACAGCGTCAGCCCTCGGGACAGCACCACCGGCACCACCACCTCGGCCTCCACCCTACTCCCACAGACACCCCCGTCCCACCCCCTATCTCCCCACTTTTTCCCCGATCCTTTCCAAATCCTACGTTGTCAAGGATCCTGCCCTTGCCTCTGTCCCGTTGCCCTCCTTTTTTTCCCCTTCGTCGTCTTCTCCTTTTCGTAGCAGTACGGTTGATTTACAATACTGTGTGACTTTCAGGTGTACAGCCAAGTGATTCAGTTATATGTCCTTTTCCAGGTTATTTTCCATTATACGTTATCACGACATATGAATACAGTTCCGTGTGCTGTACAGTAAATCCTTGTTGCTTCTGTGCTTTAGGTATAGTATTTCCTCTCTGTTAATCGCAGCTCCGGATTTTTCCCTGCCCTACACTTTCCCCTTGGGTAACGAACAGTGTGTTTTCTATGTCTGTGGGTCTGTTTCTCTTTGGCACATACATTCGTTTGTAGTACGGTTTAGATTCCACATATCTTTGTGCTTCTCTGCCTGACTTACGTCGTGAAGTGTGATATACTCTAGGTCCATCCTTACTGGTGCAAATGGCACTATCTCACTCTTTTGTATGGCTGAGTAATATTCCACAGTACATACGTACCACGTCTTCCTGTGCCAGCCATCGGTTGGTGGGCACTTGGGTTTTGTCCATGTCTTGGCTGTGGCCCGTAGTGCTGCTGTGAACATGGGGGTGCATGGATCTCTTCAAATGACAGTTTCTCTCCTTTGCCGATGTGTACCCACGATGGGGATGGCTGGATCATTTGAGAGCTCATATTTCACCTATTTATTTAGTGTGTTGTTTTTATTTATGCATTTAATATTTATTTATTCATTTACTTATAAGAACTAGTAGCTGTAATTTTGGAAGAAAAGTTGATTAACAATATTGAGTTAGTTTCAGGTGCACAGCAAAGCGGATACTGTCTTCCATGTCTAATATTGTTTCAGATTGCTTTCCATTACAGTTTACTACAGGATATTGAACATCATTCCCTGTGTTATTCTGGAAATCCTTGCTGCTTATTATGTCTTTTATATGAAGTACGGTGTATCTGTTCATCGCAGCTCCTAATTTATGTCTCCACCCCTCCCTTTCTCCTCGGGGAACCATCAGTGTGTTTTCTATGTCTGTGAGTCTGTTTCGCTTTTGCACACACATTCTTTTCTATTACGTTTTAGATTCCACGTATCTTTGTGCTTCTCTGTCAGACTTAACTTCACTAAGTGTAATATTCTCTAGGACCATCCTTATTGTGGCAAATGGCAATATTTCATTTTCTGAAATGGCTGAGTAATATTCCACAGTACATATATACCGCATCTTTTTCTGTCAGCCAACTGTTGATGGGCACGTGGGTTTTTTCTATGTCTTGGCTGCGGCACACAGTGCTGCTACGAACACGGGGGTGCGTGGATCTCCTCAAACAACAGTTTTTCTCTTTGGCGGATGTGTACCCACGACGGGGATTGCTGGATCATCTGATGGCTCATGTTCCTCCTGTTTATTTTGTTCGTTGTTTTTATTTATTTACTTACTTACTTATAAGTACTAGTACTCGTGGTTGAAGAAGAAGAGTTGATTAACAATATTGAGTTAGTTTCAGGTGTACAGCAAAGGGGATACTGTTTTCCATGTCTAATATCGTTTCAGAGTGATTTCCATTCCAGGTTATTGCAGGATATTGACTATCACTCCCTGTGTTATTCTGGAAATCCTTGTTGCTTATCTCCTTTATATGAACTACTGTGTATCTGTTCATCGAGCTCCTAATTTATCCCTCCACCCCTCCTTTTTAACTCGGGTAACCATCACTGTGTTTTCTAGGTCTGTGAGTCTGTTTCTGTTTTGCACATAGATTCATTGGTAGTACTTTTTAGATTCCACATATCTTTGTGCTTCTCTGTCGGACCTACTTCACTAAGTGTAATATTCCCTGGGAGCATTCTTGTTGCGGCAAATGGCGATATTCCATTCTTTCTTATTAATGGCTGAGTAATATCCCATAGTACCTATATACCGCCCTCTTCTTGTACTAGCGACCCGCTGATGGGCACTTGGGTTTTTTCCCGTGTCTTGGCTACTGCAAATAGTGCCGCTGTGAACATGGAGGTGCTTGTGCCTTTTTGCACTCTTGTTTCGTCATTTCCGGGTACGTACCCGGGAGTGGGATTGCTGGATCATAGGGGACCTCTCCTTTGGCCTCTTTCAACCTCAACCCCTCCTCCCCCCACCCCCGCCGCCACACACACCTGAGACCGGATGGTTTCTCCCGATGAGAGGCGATGTATGTCTCTGGGGCAGTAGAATGCCCCCACCCCATTCGGACCCCGCCTAGCCCCTGTGGCGCGCTCCGTTTCTGTTGTTCTCTTGCCTGCCTCCTACCCACCGCCCCCAGTCCCAACCCACTGGTTAGCCTGACCACCTTGCCGCACAGCACACCAGTCTGGCGCGCTCACCCGCCACCCCACCGCGAAGGGGTCCTCTCCCACCATCTTCCTCGCCCCACAGCCCACTCACACACCCCGCCCTTCCCCCCAGCCTGCAGGCTCGGACCCCTCTCCCCGCCACCTTCCCCTTGTATCCCAGGCCCGACTGTCACATGTCCTGCCCGGAAGTCTCACTTCCGCCAGTGCTCCTCAGACGCACTCCTACTCCAGGCCCACCCCGCCCCCTGATCTGACCCACCCGTACACACGTGCCGGGCCAGGTGCTGCCACCACCCCAAGCTTCTGCTGAGCCCCTGCCTGAGTGGCCAGCCGCTCTCCCGGGCCAGGTCCCCGCCAGCCCAACACCTCCCGCTCCTGCCCGCGCTCCACCCAGACACCCCAGGCCCTTCCTCGCACCTCCCAGCACGCGGGCCCACCGCCGCCCTCTCTCCATGGGGTCGTTCTGCTCCGTTCCCTAACCCGCGTGGGCTGGCCACCGACCACGGCCACAAACACCTTCATCCCACACTGTCAGCCACCCCCACGGCACCGGCAAGGGCGTTCAGGAAACCTGCTGCGGTGGTGCGAAGCACCCGTCTGCCCACCGGTGCTCCTTTCCACAGGGGATCCGGCTTTGTTAGAAGGCACCGCGTGTGACACCGCCGTCGCCGTCGGCGCTGCCACCGCTGTCGCCGTGGGGGAAAAGCAGTGCTGATGGAGAGTGCAAACACAGGCGGGGGCGTTTGCTCGCGGCCACGGCCACGGCGGGGAGAGGCGCGGCCCCGGCCACTCGTGTTTGGGGCTGAGGCAAGCGTCCGAAAAGGAAGACACGGGACGTCGAAGGCCTCGAGTGGGCGCGCGCCAGTGCGGCCAAAAGGTTTGGCCGGGGAGGGAGGGTGGAGGTCGCCTGGCAGGGCTTGGGCTGGAGGTGCAGGGCACCGGGCGGCTCTTGTCGGGGCGCCGAGGCCGCGGAGCAAGCGTGGCCTAAAAGTGGGATGTGGACGGTGGGAGGTAGAGAGGAAGAAGAAAGGCTTCCCTGACCGGGAATCGAACCCGGGCCGCGGCGGTGAGAGCGCCGAATCCTAACCACTAGACCACCAGGGAGCGTCGGGCTCTACCCCTGCTCCTGCTGGACCCATAGCACCCGCTCGGCGCCACCTTGGCGCCAAGACCCGGCCTTTCCAAGTCCAGCCACGCGCCGCCCCTGGCAATCCACGTGTCCTACCGTCCTTCCTGCTTGCAGCGCCCTCAGAACACTGCGCGCCTGCTTCTCGCACACACAAGAAAAGCCGCTGGGGCCAGCTGGCTCCCTGCTCCCAGCTCTCCCTCACAGGCCCCCGGCCGGCCGGCCGCCCGTGGAGCTCGGTAAAAGGGCAGCCCGCTGCGTTGGCCGGGAATCGAACCCGGGTCAACTGCTTGGAAGGCAGCTATGCTCACCACTATACCACCAACGCTGCACAGCCCGGGCCGCCCCGAGACGCCGGCACCGGGCTCGCCCGAGCGCACTCTCGTCGCCGCCGCCTTCTCCTCCTCCTCCTCCTCCTTCTCTTCCGACTCCTCCTCCTCCCCTTTCTCTTCCCCGTCCTCCTCCTCCTCCTCCTCAGCCGCCGCCGCCGCCGCCGCCGCCGCTTGGAACAGCCCTGCCCCGACGCCCCGCCGGCCGGCAGCTCTGTGACGTCACAGGCGCCACCAAGGCCCCCCCGCGCCCCACCCGCGCCAGCCCTACGAAGCTGCCCTAGGCCACCGGCCCGACCGCCTCAGGGGGGCGCTCTCGCTGCCTTGCTGCTCCAGGGCCCCTCCGCTCCACGCCGCGGCCCGCCCCCGCCCCCGCCCCCGGGGCACGCGTCTTCCAGACCCCGGCTCGCCAGAGCCCTTCTCCACCGGGCGCTGGGCCAGGCCACTTCCCGCACCGACAGGGCACGCCACTCATCCGCCTCCCACCCGTCCCGGCAGCTGTGCACCTATGCCGCTGTGCACAGCTGCGCAGCTGTGCGTCGCGACGCAAGGAGCCCACTGAGACAGCCACTTTGGGCGGGCCGCAACGTCATCGGGCCCTTGTAGGGTCCAGAGGAGGCCCTCGCTCGGCCCTGGCGACTGAGCGCCCGGCGAGGAGGAAGGGCTGGGCGGCTGGAGGGGGGCGAGGGTGGGCAGGCTGGGCACGCGCTGGCGCCCTGCGCCTCGCTGGAGGGCGGAGGGCGGAGGGAGGAGAAGAAGGGCCCTTGGGAGCCAGGCGGCAGGACAGAGAGCGGCGCCAGCCGCCAAAAGAGGGCGTGTTGCCTCCCCGTCGGGGAATCGAACCCCGGTCTCCCGCGTGACAGGCGGGGATACTCACCACTATACTAACGAGGACGGCGGCCACCGCCCCCGCGCCCGGCCGCTCTCGGGCTGCCTGCCGACGCCTCCCCCTGCCCTCCGGCCCCCTGCCCACCACGGGCGCCCGGCACGTGCCCGACCCGACCCAACGCCACACCAACCGCGTCCTCCAAAGCGGCAGCCCCCGACCCCGACAGGGACCCGGACCCGCGTGGCCCTGCAAACTCCGAGTGCGCGCTGCCTGTTGCCTCCGACGCGGGGATCGCGCCGGGTGGAGGGGGCCCGAGACGCAAAGCAAGGCTGCGAGGAGGGGGTGGGCGCGCGCCGGGCCATGGCCGGCGAGGAGACGCGCGGGTGGGGGCCGGCGGCAGGGGGCTGGCCCGACGCGGCCCGGCTGCGTCCGGGGCCAGGGCTGGGCGAGGGCGCCACCGCGGCGCAGCCAGGCGCGTCGTCTGGCCGTGCTCCCCGTCGGCCGCCGCGCGCCCGCTCCGTCGCTCACCCAGACGGCCGCGCGCCTGGCGCGGAGCACCGCGTCCCGCCAAGGGCACCGGGGTTCGCGTCGCGTCGGGTCCCAGCCAGCCGAGCGGCCACGCGCACGCCCAGGCCCGCCGTCAGGATGGCCGAGCGGTCTAAGGCGCTGCGTTCAGGTCGCAGTCTCCCCTGGAGGCGTGGGTTCGAATCCCACTCCTGACAAGCCAGCCTTTTGGCCCGCCCGACAAACGCACCCGGCCCTATGGCAGCGCTTTACTGCCTTCCAGTCCGTTCGCGCCTTGCACTCTTGCGGCCTCTCCAAACTCCGGCCCGGACATCCACGCCTCTCAGACGCGGGACCTTCTCAGCCACGGCCGCGGGCCTGGCAGAAACGGCGCACTAGGAACCCTCCGGCGACTGGCTTTCCGGACAAACGCCCTCCCCGCCAGCTCCTAAGCCCCCTCCTACCTGCACCCACGCCAGAAAAACCTTCGGTCCTTCGCAGCCCATCTTTCCTCACCTGCTTGCGGCTGCTGCTGCTGGTGGTTTTCCTGCCTGCCTGCCTGCCTGCCTGCCTGCCTGCCTGCCTGCCTGCCTTCGTCCCTCCCTCCCACTCCCACTCCCACGCTCCACCCCGCCCCCACCGCCCCACGCAGAACGGCCGCGTGTGGAAAGCCCTCCACGCCTGGCCCGCCCTCCGACTTCGGCCTGGTGAACAGCGGGCTCGCTCTCACAGCCTTTCTTCCACTTCCGCCACCAGCAGCTCTCCCTCTTTCCAACATCCTGTCCTTCCCGCCAGCCCCAAAGGCCCGCCTGCCCATTCCATTCCCTCCACAGCCACACCGTCTTGCCGGCCTGTGGTGCGTGCCCTCGGTGCTTTTTCGCCTTGGGACCTTGGCCGGACCACACCTGCCTGCCTGCCTGCCTGCCGGGCCGCGTGCAGCCCAGCCTCCTGCTGGCCAGCCAACAGGGGGCCCTCCCTGCACGGGGCCTGGCGCAGGAGTCGCTCCCGGGAACGGTGCTCCAGTGAGTAGTGAGCGGAAGCCCTGGCTGCCCTGTCACCCACCACAGACGTCCGGCCCCCAGCCCGGGCCACCCACCTCGGCGCCACAGCGCAAGTCCCTCGGGGAAGCCGCTGCTCCGGCCGGACCCAACCACACCCTGGCGCGCTCCCTCCCTCACCGGGCTGTCCGCGAGCCAGCAGCCAGTCTGCCAAAGTGCTTCTCCTCACAACCAACGCAGCAGAGCGGGACCCCGCGGGAGAGGGGTGGGCCAGAGCGCAGAAGCGAGGCTCAGACACCTTTGGTCTTGTGGCCTGAGCGCCGCTCGGCGACGGCGGCGGCGGCGCCCGGTGTCCATCTCCCACGCTCGCGGTCCCTGCACAGCCCCGAGCTCCGATCCCTGCCCCCGCCCGCCCTCGCACGCCCCGCACCAGCAAGAAAGCCAGCCGCCAGAGGGACTGTGCGTCGGGGCGGGGTGGGGGGGGGGGCGGCTGCTGAGAGGAACGTCGGCGCTCAGCCGCAGCGGCCACGCCTCGCCTGCCCTGACTGGGATTCGGGCGCGGGCCAGGCCGCTTCGGCTCCTGGCTTCCTCTGGCGACACCGACAGTCTCGCGGCGGCCGTGGACGGCAGAGAAAGCGCAGGACGGGCCGAGCACGCCTGCGTCCCTCCGTCCCTCGGTGCTTCCGACCGCCTCGCGCCCTGGGGTCGCCAGCGTGCCCGGAGCCTCTCATTCAGGTGGCCCGTCGGCCTCCTGCTCAAATGGAGCACGTGCCCACGGGGCGAGCAGTGACCAGGGTCCGGCGGTTGGCGGCGAGCGCCGCTGGGGCAGCGCCGGGGGCCGGCGGCCATCGGTGCATGGGTGGTTCAGTGGTAGAATTCTCGCCTGCCACGCGGGAGGCCCGGGTTCGATTCCCGGCCCATGCAGCCCCAGCGTCCCCTTTTGGTTCCCGCAGCCCCACAGCGGAGCTGGGCTTCCCCGCTGCCACACTCAAGGCACCGGTCCTGCAACAGCTCGCTCACCACCGCACCTTCCGGCCCCTGTCCTTCCCACGCAGACGCCCCCACCCCACACACACCCGGGAGCCAGGCCTCCGCGACCTGACACCTTGCGGGCTCAGCCACTCTTACGCCCAGACCCCTTCCTTGTCCTTGTTCTCGTCCTTACCCCGACCCCGCTTGTGTCACGCTTTTCACTGTAAGGAACACCCCACACTGGCACCCGCACAGCCCAACCTCTTCACCTTTCGCCACGTTTCCAAGCTCTCTGCCTCACTCTGCCCGCACTTCGAAAGTTATACTATGTTTGCACAACCAGGAGCAAGGAAGTTGCCACCTCTGGGAGTGATACATCCCACTTTCCTGGAGAGTCCCCAGAGCGTTCACTTGCACGAGGAGTTCAAAAGAAGTCCACACTATCATCGCAGACTGCACTCTAGATTCATGTTCTGACCCTCGACAGAAATACGTTTCCAACACCGGCCCGCTCCTCCACCACTACTGCCACCACCACCATCGGCACGACAAACACCACCCCCTCCCCTGAACCTCTGCTCCCACCAACAGCGTCAGCCCTCGGGACAGCACCACCGGCACCACCACCTCGGCCTCCACCCTACTCCCACAGACACCCCCGTCCCACCCCCTATCTCCCCACTTTTTCCCCGATCCTTTCCAAATCCTACGTTGTCAAGGATCCTGCCCTTGCCTCTGTCCCGTTGCCCTCCTTTTTTTCCCCTTCGTCGTCTTCTCCTTTTCGTAGCAGTACGGTTGATTTACAATACTGTGTGACTTTCAGGTGTACAGCCAAGTGATTCAGTTATATGTCCTTTTCCAGGTTATTTTCCATTATACGTTATCACGACATATGAATACAGTTCCGTGTGCTGTACAGTAAATCCTTGTTGCTTCTGTGCTTTAGGTATAGTATTTCCTCTCTGTTAATCGCAGCTCCGGATTTTTCCCTGCCCTACACTTTCCCCTTGGGTAACGAACAGTGTGTTTTCTATGTCTGTGGGTCTGTTTCTCTTTGGCACATACATTCGTTTGTAGTACGGTTTAGATTCCACATATCTTTGTGCTTCTCTGCCTGACTTACGTCGTGAAGTGTGATATACTCTAGGTCCATCCTTACTGGTGCAAATGGCACTATCTCACTCTTTTGTATGGCTGAGTAATATTCCACAGTACATACGTACCACGTCTTCCTGTGCCAGCCATCGGTTGGTGGGCACTTGGGTTTTGTCCATGTCTTGGCTGTGGCCCGTAGTGCTGCTGTGAACATGGGGGTGCATGGATCTCTTCAAATGACAGTTTCTCTCCTTTGCCGATGTGTACCCACGATGGGGATGGCTGGATCATTTGAGAGCTCATATTTCACCTATTTATTTAGTGTGTTGTTTTTATTTATGCATTTAATATTTATTTATTCATTTACTTATAAGAACTAGTAGCTGTAATTTTGGAAGAAAAGTTGATTAACAATATTGAGTTAGTTTCAGGTGCACAGCAAAGCGGATACTGTCTTCCATGTCTAATATTGTTTCAGATTGCTTTCCATTACAGTTTACTACAGGATATTGAACATCATTCCCTGTGTTATTCTGGAAATCCTTGCTGCTTATTATGTCTTTTATATGAAGTACGGTGTATCTGTTCATCGCAGCTCCTAATTTATGTCTCCACCCCTCCCTTTCTCCTCGGGGAACCATCAGTGTGTTTTCTATGTCTGTGAGTCTGTTTCGCTTTTGCACACGCATTCTTTTCTATTACGTTTTAGATTCCACGTATCTTTGTGCTTCTCTGTCAGACTTAACTTCACTAAGTGTAATATTCTCTAGGACCATCCTTATTGTGGCAAATGGCAATATTTCATTTTCTGAAATGGCTGAGTAATATTCCACAGTACATATATACCGCATCTTTTTCTGTCAGCCAACTGTTGATGGGCACGTGGGTTTTTTCTATGTCTTGGCTGCGGCACACAGTGCTGCTACGAACACGGGGGTGCGTGGATCTCCTCAAACAACAGTTTTTCTCTTTGGCGGATGTGTACCCACGACGGGGATTGCTGGATCATCTGATGGCTCATGTTCCTCCTGTTTATTTTGTTCGTTGTTTTTATTTATTTACTTACTTACTTATAAGTACTAGTACTCGTGGTTGAAGAAGAAGAGTTGATTAACAATATTGAGTTAGTTTCAGGTGTACAGCAAAGGGGATACTGTTTTCCATGTCTAATATCGTTTCAGAGTGATTTCCATTCCAGGTTATTGCAGGATATTGACTATCACTCCCTGTGTTATTCTGGAAATCCTTGTTGCTTATCTCCTTTATATGAACTACTGTGTATCTGTTCATCGAGCTCCTAATTTATCCCTCCACCCCTCCTTTTTAACTCGGGTAACCATCACTGTGTTTTCTAGGTCTGTGAGTCTGTTTCTGTTTTGCACATAGATTCATTGGTAGTACTTTTTAGATTCCACATATCTTTGTGCTTCTCTGTCGGACCTACTTCACTAAGTGTAATATTCCCTGGGAGCATTCTTGTTGCGGCAAATGGCGATATTCCATTCTTTCTTATTAATGGCTGAGTAATATCCCATAGTACCTATATACCGCCCTCTTCTTGTACTAGCGACCCGCTGATGGGCACTTGGGTTTTTTCCCGTGTCTTGGCTACTGCAAATAGTGCCGCTGTGAACATGGAGGTGCTTGTGCCTTTTTGCACTCTTGTTTCGTCATTTCCGGGTACGTACCCGGGAGTGGGATTGCTGGATCATAGGGGACCTCTCCTTTGGCCTCTTTCAACCTCAACCCCTCCTCCCCCCACCCCCGCCGCCACACACACCTGAGACCGGATGGTTTCTCCCGATGAGAGGCGATGTATGTCTCTGGGGCAGTAGAATGCCCCCACCCCATTCGGACCCCGCCTAGCCCCTGTGGCGCGCTCCGTTTCTGTTGTTCTCTTGCCTGCCTCCTACCCACCGCCCCCAGTCCCAACCCACTGGTTAGCCTGACCACCTTGCCGCACAGCACACCAGTCTGGCGCGCTCACCCGCCACCCCACCGCGAAGGGGTCCTCTCCCACCATCTTCCTCGCCCCACAGCCCACTCACACACCCCGCCCTTCCCCCCAGCCTGCAGGCTCGGACCCCTCTCCCCGCCACCTTCCCCTTGTATCCCAGGCCCGACTGTCACATGTCCTGCCCGGAAGTCTCACTTCCGCCAGTGCTCCTCAGACGCACTCCTACTCCAGGCCCACCCCGCCCCCTGATCTGACCCACCCGTACACACGTGCCGGGCCAGGTGCTGCCACCACCCCAAGCTTCTGCTGAGCCCCTGCCTGAGTGGCCAGCCGCTCTCCCGGGCCAGGTCCCCGCCAGCCCAACACCTCCCGCTCCTGCCCGCGCTCCACCCAGACACCCCAGGCCCTTCCTCGCACCTCCCAGCACGCGGGCCCACCGCCGCCCTCTCTCCATGGGGTCGTTCTGCTCCGTTCCCTAACCCGCGTGGGCTGGCCACCGACCACGGCCACAAACACCTTCATCCCACACTGTCAGCCACCCCCACGGCACCGGCAAGGGCGTTCAGGAAACCTGCTGCGGTGGTGCGAAGCACCCGTCTGCCCACCGGTGCTCCTTTCCACAGGGGATCCGGCTTTGTTAGAAGGCACCGCGTGTGACACCGCCGTCGCCGTCGGCGCTGCCACCGCTGTCGCCGTGGGGGAAAAGCAGTGCTGATGGAGAGTGCAAACACAGGCGGGGGCGTTTGCTCGCGGCCACGGCCACGGCGGGGAGAGGCGCGGCCCCGGCCACTCGTGTTTGGGGCTGAGGCAAGCGTCCGAAAAGGAAGACACGGGACGTCGAAGGCCTCGAGTGGGCGCGCGCCAGTGCGGCCAAAAGGTTTGGCCGGGGAGGGAGGGTGGAGGTCGCCTGGCAGGGCTTGGGCTGGAGGTGCAGGGCACCGGGCGGCTCTTGTCGGGGCGCCGAGGCCGCGGAGCAAGCGTGGCCTAAAAGTGGGATGTGGACGGTGGGAGGTAGAGAGGAAGAAGAAAGGCTTCCCTGACCGGGAATCGAACCCGGGCCGCGGCGGTGAGAGCGCCGAATCCTAACCACTAGACCACCAGGGAGCGTCGGGCTCTACCCCTGCTCCTGCTGGACCCATAGCACCCGCTCGGCGCCACCTTGGCGCCAAGACCCGGCCTTTCCAAGTCCAGCCACGCGCCGCCCCTGGCAATCCACGTGTCCTACCGTCCTTCCTGCTTGCAGCGCCCTCAGAACACTGCGCGCCTGCTTCTCGCACACACAAGAAAAGCCGCTGGGGCCAGCTGGCTCCCTGCTCCCAGCTCTCCCTCACAGGCCCCCGGCCGGCCGGCCGCCCGTGGAGCTCGGTAAAAGGGCAGCCCGCTGCGTTGGCCGGGAATCGAACCCGGGTCAACTGCTTGGAAGGCAGCTATGCTCACCACTATACCACCAACGCTGCACAGCCCGGGCCGCCCCGAGACGCCGGCACCGGGCTCGCCCGAGCGCACTCTCGTCGCCGCCGCCTTCTCCTCCTCCTCCTCCTCCTTCTCTTCCGACTCCTCCTCCTCCCCTTTCTCTTCCCCGTCCTCCTCCTCCTCCTCCTCAGCCGCCGCCGCCGCCGCCGCCGCCGCTTGGAACAGCCCTGCCCCGACGCCCCGCCGGCCGGCAGCTCTGTGACGTCACAGGCGCCACCAAGGCCCCCCCGCGCCCCACCCGCGCCAGCCCTACGAAGCTGCCCTAGGCCACCGGCCCGACCGCCTCAGGGGGGCGCTCTCGCTGCCTTGCTGCTCCAGGGCCCCTCCGCTCCACGCCGCGGCCCGCCCCCGCCCCCGCCCCCGGGGCACGCGTCTTCCAGACCCCGGCTCGCCAGAGCCCTTCTCCACCGGGCGCTGGGCCAGGCCACTTCCCGCACCGACAGGGCACGCCACTCATCCGCCTCCCACCCGTCCCGGCAGCTGTGCACCTATGCCGCTGTGCACAGCTGCGCAGCTGTGCGTCGCGACGCAAGGAGCCCACTGAGACAGCCACTTTGGGCGGGCCGCAACGTCATCGGGCCCTTGTAGGGTCCAGAGGAGGCCCTCGCTCGGCCCTGGCGACTGAGCGCCCGGCGAGGAGGAAGGGCTGGGCGGCTGGAGGGGGGCGAGGGTGGGCAGGCTGGGCACGCGCTGGCGCCCTGCGCCTCGCTGGAGGGCGGAGGGCGGAGGGAGGAGAAGAAGGGCCCTTGGGAGCCAGGCGGCAGGACAGAGAGCGGCGCCAGCCGCCAAAAGAGGGCGTGTTGCCTCCCCGTCGGGGAATCGAACCCCGGTCTCCCGCGTGACAGGCGGGGATACTCACCACTATACTAACGAGGACGGCGGCCACCGCCCCCGCGCCCGGCCGCTCTCGGGCTGCCTGCCGACGCCTCCCCCTGCCCTCCGGCCCCCTGCCCACCACGGGCGCCCGGCACGTGCCCGACCCGACCCAACGCCACACCAACCGCGTCCTCCAAAGCGGCAGCCCCCGACCCCGACAGGGACCCGGACCCGCGTGGCCCTGCAAACTCCGAGTGCGCGCTGCCTGTTGCCTCCGACGCGGGGATCGCGCCGGGTGGAGGGGGCCCGAGACGCAAAGCAAGGCTGCGAGGAGGGGGTGGGCGCGCGCCGGGCCATGGCCGGCGAGGAGACGCGCGGGTGGGGGCCGGCGGCAGGGGGCTGGCCCGACGCGGCCCGGCTGCGTCCGGGGCCAGGGCTGGGCGAGGGCGCCACCGCGGCGCAGCCAGGCGCGTCGTCTGGCCGTGCTCCCCGTCGGCCGCCGCGCGCCCGCTCCGTCGCTCACCCAGACGGCCGCGCGCCTGGCGCGGAGCACCGCGTCCCGCCAAGGGCACCGGGGTTCGCGTCGCGTCGGGTCCCAGCCAGCCGAGCGGCCACGCGCACGCCCAGGCCCGCCGTCAGGATGGCCGAGCGGTCTAAGGCGCTGCGTTCAGGTCGCAGTCTCCCCTGGAGGCGTGGGTTCGAATCCCACTCCTGACAAGCCAGCCTTTTGGCCCGCCCGACAAACGCACCCGGCCCTATGGCAGCGCTTTACTGCCTTCCAGTCCGTTCGCGCCTTGCACTCTTGCGGCCTCTCCAAACTCCGGCCCGGACATCCACGCCTCTCAGACGCGGGACCTTCTCAGCCACGGCCGCGGGCCTGGCAGAAACGGCGCACTAGGAACCCTCCGGCGACTGGCTTTCCGGACAAACGCCCTCCCCGCCAGCTCCTAAGCCCCCTCCTACCTGCACCCACGCCAGAAAAACCTTCGGTCCTTCGCAGCCCATCTTTCCTCACCTGCTTGCGGCTGCTGCTGCTGGTGGTTTTCCTGCCTGCCTGCCTGCCTGCCTGCCTGCCTGCCTGCCTGCCTGCCTTCGTCCCTCCCTCCCACTCCCACTCCCACGCTCCACCCCGCCCCCACCGCCCCACGCAGAACGGCCGCGTGTGGAAAGCCCTCCACGCCTGGCCCGCCCTCCGACTTCGGCCTGGTGAACAGCGGGCTCGCTCTCACAGCCTTTCTTCCACTTCCGCCACCAGCAGCTCTCCCTCTTTCCAACATCCTGTCCTTCCCGCCAGCCCCAAAGGCCCGCCTGCCCATTCCATTCCCTCCACAGCCACACCGTCTTGCCGGCCTGTGGTGCGTGCCCTCGGTGCTTTTTCGCCTTGGGACCTTGGCCGGACCACACCTGCCTGCCTGCCTGCCTGCCGGGCCGCGTGCAGCCCAGCCTCCTGCTGGCCAGCCAACAGGGGGCCCTCCCTGCACGGGGCCTGGCGCAGGAGTCGCTCCCGGGAACGGTGCTCCAGTGAGTAGTGAGCGGAAGCCCTGGCTGCCCTGTCACCCACCACAGACGTCCGGCCCCCAGCCCGGGCCACCCACCTCGGCGCCACAGCGCAAGTCCCTCGGGGAAGCCGCTGCTCCGGCCGGACCCAACCACACCCTGGCGCGCTCCCTCCCTCACCGGGCTGTCCGCGAGCCAGCAGCCAGTCTGCCAAAGTGCTTCTCCTCACAACCAACGCAGCAGAGCGGGACCCCGCGGGAGAGGGGTGGGCCAGAGCGCAGAAGCGAGGCTCAGACACCTTTGGTCTTGTGGCCTGAGCGCCGCTCGGCGACGGCGGCGGCGGCGCCCGGTGTCCATCTCCCACGCTCGCGGTCCCTGCACAGCCCCGAGCTCCGATCCCTGCCCCCGCCCGCCCTCGCACGCCCCGCACCAGCAAGAAAGCCAGCCGCCAGAGGGACTGTGCGTCGGGGCGGGGTGGGGGGGGGGGCGGCTGCTGAGAGGAACGTCGGCGCTCAGCCGCAGCGGCCACGCCTCGCCTGCCCTGACTGGGATTCGGGCGCGGGCCAGGCCGCTTCGGCTCCTGGCTTCCTCTGGCGACACCGACAGTCTCGCGGCGGCCGTGGACGGCAGAGAAAGCGCAGGACGGGCCGAGCACGCCTGCGTCCCTCCGTCCCTCGGTGCTTCCGACCGCCTCGCGCCCTGGGGTCGCCAGCGTGCCCGGAGCCTCTCATTCAGGTGGCCCGTCGGCCTCCTGCTCAAATGGAGCACGTGCCCACGGGGCGAGCAGTGACCAGGGTCCGGCGGTTGGCGGCGAGCGCCGCTGGGGCAGCGCCGGGGGCCGGCGGCCATCGGTGCATGGGTGGTTCAGTGGTAGAATTCTCGCCTGCCACGCGGGAGGCCCGGGTTCGATTCCCGGCCCATGCAGCCCCAGCGTCCCCTTTTGGTTCCCGCAGCCCCACAGCGGAGCTGGGCTTCCCCGCTGCCACACTCAAGGCACCGGTCCTGCAACAGCTCGCTCACCACCGCACCTTCCGGCCCCTGTCCTTCCCACGCAGACGCCCCCACCCCACACACACCCGGGAGCCAGGCCTCCGCGACCTGACACCTTGCGGGCTCAGCCACTCTTACGCCCAGACCCCTTCCTTGTCCTTGTTCTCGTCCTTACCCCGACCCCGCTTGTGTCACGCTTTTCACTGTAAGGAACACCCCACACTGGCACCCGCACAGCCCAACCTCTTCACCTTTCGCCACGTTTCCAAGCTCTCTGCCTCACTCTGCCCGCACTTCGAAAGTTATACTATGTTTGCACAACCAGGAGCAAGGAAGTTGCCACCTCTGGGAGTGATACATCCCACTTTCCTGGAGAGTCCCCAGAGCGTTCACTTGCACGAGGAGTTCAAAAGAAGTCCACACTATCATCGCAGACTGCACTCTAGATTCATGTTCTGACCCTCGACAGAAATACGTTTCCAACACCGGCCCGCTCCTCCACCACTACTGCCACCACCACCATCGGCACGACAAACACCACCCCCTCCCCTGAACCTCTGCTCCCACCAACAGCGTCAGCCCTCGGGACAGCACCACCGGCACCACCACCTCGGCCTCCACCCTACTCCCACAGACACCCCCGTCCCACCCCCTATCTCCCCACTTTTTCCCCGATCCTTTCCAAATCCTACGTTGTCAAGGATCCTGCCCTTGCCTCTGTCCCGTTGCCCTCCTTTTTTTCCCCTTCGTCGTCTTCTCCTTTTCGTAGCAGTACGGTTGATTTACAACACTGTGTGACTTTCAGGTGTACAGCCAAGTGATTCAGTTATATGTCCTTTTCCAGGTTATTTTCCATTATACGTTATCACGACATATGAATACAGTTCCGTGTGCTGTACAGTAAATCCTTGTTGCTTCTGTGCTTTAGGTATAGTATTTCCTCTCTGTTAATCGCAGCTCCGGATTTTTCCCTGCCCTACACTTTCCCCTTGGGTAACGAACAGTGTGTTTTCTATGTCTGTGGGTCTGTTTCTCTTTGGCACATACATTCGTTTGTAGTACGGTTTAGATTCCACATATCTTTGTGCTTCTCTGCCTGACTTACGTCGTGAAGTGTGATATACTCTAGGTCCATCCTTACTGGTGCAAATGGCACTATCTCACTCTTTTGTATGGCTGAGTAATATTCCACAGTACATACGTACCACGTCTTCCTGTGCCAGCCATCGGTTGGTGGGCACTTGGGTTTTGTCCATGTCTTGGCTGTGGCCCGTAGTGCTGCTGTGAACATGGGGGTGCATGGATCTCTTCAAATGACAGTTTCTCTCCTTTGCCGATGTGTACCCACGATGGGGATGGCTGGATCATTTGAGAGCTCATATTTCACCTATTTATTTAGTGTGTTGTTTTTATTTATGCATTTAATATTTATTTATTCATTTACTTATAAGAACTAGTAGCTGTAATTTTGGAAGAAAAGTTGATTAACAATATTGAGTTAGTTTCAGGTGCACAGCAAAGCGGATACTGTCTTCCATGTCTAATATTGTTTCAGATTGCTTTCCATTACAGTTTACTACAGGATATTGAACATCATTCCCTGTGTTATTCTGGAAATCCTTGCTGCTTATTATGTCTTTTATATGAAGTACGGTGTATCTGTTCATCGCAGCTCCTAATTTATGTCTCCACCCCTCCCTTTCTCCTCGGGGAACCATCAGTGTGTTTTCTATGTCTGTGAGTCTGTTTCGCTTTTGCACACGCATTCTTTTCTATTACGTTTTAGATTCCACGTATCTTTGTGCTTCTCTGTCAGACTTAACTTCACTAAGTGTAATATTCTCTAGGACCATCCTTATTGTGGCAAATGGCAATATTTCATTTTCTGAAATGGCTGAGTAATATTCCACAGTACATATATACCGCATCTTTTTCTGTCAGCCAACTGTTGATGGGCACGTGGGTTTTTTCTATGTCTTGGCTGCGGCACACAGTGCTGCTACGAACACGGGGGTGCGTGGATCTCCTCAAACAACAGTTTTTCTCTTTGGCGGATGTGTACCCACGACGGGGATTGCTGGATCATCTGATGGCTCATGTTCCTCCTGTTTATTTTGTTCGTTGTTTTTATTTATTTACTTACTTACTTATAAGTACTAGTACTCGTGGTTGAAGAAGAAGAGTTGATTAACAATATTGAGTTAGTTTCAGGTGTACAGCAAAGGGGATACTGTTTTCCATGTCTAATATCGTTTCAGAGTGATTTCCATTCCAGGTTATTGCAGGATATTGACTATCACTCCCTGTGTTATTCTGGAAATCCTTGTTGCTTATCTCCTTTATATGAACTACTGTGTATCTGTTCATCGAGCTCCTAATTTATCCCTCCACCCCTCCTTTTTAACTCGGGTAACCATCACTGTGTTTTCTAGGTCTGTGAGTCTGTTTCTGTTTTGCACATAGATTCATTGGTAGTACTTTTTAGATTCCACATATCTTTGTGCTTCTCTGTCGGACCTACTTCACTAAGTGTAATATTCCCTGGGAGCATTCTTGTTGCGGCAAATGGCGATATTCCATTCTTTCTTATTAATGGCTGAGTAATATCCCATAGTACCTATATACCGCCCTCTTCTTGTACTAGCGACCCGCTGATGGGCACTTGGGTTTTTTCCCGTGTCTTGGCTACTGCAAATAGTGCCGCTGTGAACATGGAGGTGCTTGTGCCTTTTTGCACTCTTGTTTCGTCATTTCCGGGTACGTACCCGGGAGTGGGATTGCTGGATCATAGGGGACCTCTCCTTTGGCCTCTTTCAACCTCAACCCCTCCTCCCCCCACCCCCGCCGCCACACACACCTGAGACCGGATGGTTTCTCCCGATGAGAGGCGATGTATGTCTCTGGGGCAGTAGAATGCCCCCACCCCATTCGGACCCCGCCTAGCCCCTGTGGCGCGCTCCGTTTCTGTTGTTCTCTTGCCTGCCTCCTACCCACCGCCCCCAGTCCCAACCCACTGGTTAGCCTGACCACCTTGCCGCACAGCACACCAGTCTGGCGCGCTCACCCGCCACCCCACCGCGAAGGGGTCCTCTCCCACCATCTTCCTCGCCCCACAGCCCACTCACACACCCCGCCCTTCCCCCCAGCCTGCAGGCTCGGACCCCTCTCCCCGCCACCTTCCCCTTGTATCCCAGGCCCGACTGTCACATGTCCTGCCCGGAAGTCTCACTTCCGCCAGTGCTCCTCAGACGCACTCCTACTCCAGGCCCACCCCGCCCCCTGATCTGACCCACCCGTACACACGTGCCGGGCCAGGTGCTGCCACCACCCCAAGCTTCTGCTGAGCCCCTGCCTGAGTGGCCAGCCGCTCTCCCGGGCCAGGTCCCCGCCAGCCCAACACCTCCCGCTCCTGCCCGCGCTCCACCCAGACACCCCAGGCCCTTCCTCGCACCTCCCAGCACGCGGGCCCACCGCCGCCCTCTCTCCATGGGGTCGTTCTGCTCCGTTCCCTAACCCGCGTGGGCTGGCCACCGACCACGGCCACAAACACCTTCATCCCACACTGTCAGCCACCCCCACGGCACCGGCAAGGGCGTTCAGGAAACCTGCTGCGGTGGTGCGAAGCACCCGTCTGCCCACCGGTGCTCCTTTCCACAGGGGATCCGGCTTTGTTAGAAGGCACCGCGTGTGACACCGCCGTCGCCGTCGGCGCTGCCACCGCTGTCGCCGTGGGGGAAAAGCAGTGCTGATGGAGAGTGCAAACACAGGCGGGGGCGTTTGCTCGCGGCCACGGCCACGGCGGGGAGAGGCGCGGCCCCGGCCACTCGTGTTTGGGGCTGAGGCAAGCGTCCGAAAAGGAAGACACGGGACGTCGAAGGCCTCGAGTGGGCGCGCGCCAGTGCGGCCAAAAGGTTTGGCCGGGGAGGGAGGGTGGAGGTCGCCTGGCAGGGCTTGGGCTGGAGGTGCAGGGCACCGGGCGGCTCTTGTCGGGGCGCCGAGGCCGCGGAGCAAGCGTGGCCTAAAAGTGGGATGTGGACGGTGGGAGGTAGAGAGGAAGAAGAAAGGCTTCCCTGACCGGGAATCGAACCCGGGCCGCGGCGGTGAGAGCGCCGAATCCTAACCACTAGACCACCAGGGAGCGTCGGGCTCTACCCCTGCTCCTGCTGGACCCATAGCACCCGCTCGGCGCCACCTTGGCGCCAAGACCCGGCCTTTCCAAGTCCAGCCACGCGCCGCCCCTGGCAATCCACGTGTCCTACCGTCCTTCCTGCTTGCAGCGCCCTCAGAACACTGCGCGCCTGCTTCTCGCACACACAAGAAAAGCCGCTGGGGCCAGCTGGCTCCCTGCTCCCAGCTCTCCCTCACAGGCCCCCGGCCGGCCGGCCGCCCGTGGAGCTCGGTAAAAGGGCAGCCCGCTGCGTTGGCCGGGAATCGAACCCGGGTCAACTGCTTGGAAGGCAGCTATGCTCACCACTATACCACCAACGCTGCACAGCCCGGGCCGCCCCGAGACGCCGGCACCGGGCTCGCCCGAGCGCACTCTCGTCGCCGCCGCCTTCTCCTCCTCCTCCTCCTCCTTCTCTTCCGACTCCTCCTCCTCCCCTTTCTCTTCCCCGTCCTCCTCCTCCTCCTCCTCAGCCGCCGCCGCCGCCGCCGCCGCCGCTTGGAACAGCCCTGCCCCGACGCCCCGCCGGCCGGCAGCTCTGTGACGTCACAGGCGCCACCAAGGCCCCCCCGCGCCCCACCCGCGCCAGCCCTACGAAGCTGCCCTAGGCCACCGGCCCGACCGCCTCAGGGGGGCGCTCTCGCTGCCTTGCTGCTCCAGGGCCCCTCCGCTCCACGCCGCGGCCCGCCCCCGCCCCCGCCCCCGCCCCCGGGGCACGCGTCTTCCAGACCCCGGCTCGCCAGAGCCCTTCTCCACCGGGCGCTGGGCCAGGCCACTTCCCGCACCGACAGGGCACGCCACTCATCCGCCTCCCACCCGTCCCGGCAGCTGTGCACCTATGCCGCTGTGCACAGCTGCGCAGCTGTGCGTCGCGACGCAAGGAGCCCACTGAGACAGCCACTTTGGGCGGGCCGCAACGTCATCGGGCCCTTGTAGGGTCCAGAGGAGGCCCTCGCTCGGCCCTGGCGACTGAGCGCCCGGCGAGGAGGAAGGGCTGGGCGGCTGGAGGGGGGCGAGGGTGGGCAGGCTGGGCACGCGCTGGCGCCCTGCGCCTCGCTGGAGGGCGGAGGGCGGAGGGAGGAGAAGAAGGGCCCTTGGGAGCCAGGCGGCAGGACAGAGAGCGGCGCCAGCCGCCAAAAGAGGGCGTGTTGCCTCCCCGTCGGGGAATCGAACCCCGGTCTCCCGCGTGACAGGCGGGGATACTCACCACTATACTAACGAGGACGGCGGCCACCGCCCCCGCGCCCGGCCGCTCTCGGGCTGCCTGCCGACGCCTCCCCCTGCCCTCCGGCCCCCTGCCCACCACGGGCGCCCGGCACGTGCCCGACCCGACCCAACGCCACACCAACCGCGTCCTCCAAAGCGGCAGCCCCCGACCCCGACAGGGACCCGGACCCGCGTGGCCCTGCAAACTCCGAGTGCGCGCTGCCTGTTGCCTCCGACGCGGGGATCGCGCCGGGTGGAGGGGGCCCGAGACGCAAAGCAAGGCTGCGAGGAGGGGGTGGGCGCGCGCCGGGCCATGGCCGGCGAGGAGACGCGCGGGTGGGGGCCGGCGGCAGGGGGCTGGCCCGACGCGGCCCGGCTGCGTCCGGGGCCAGGGCTGGGCGAGGGCGCCACCGCGGCGCAGCCAGGCGCGTCGTCTGGCCGTGCTCCCCGTCGGCCGCCGCGCGCCCGCTCCGTCGCTCACCCAGACGGCCGCGCGCCTGGCGCGGAGCACCGCGTCCCGCCAAGGGCACCGGGGTTCGCGTCGCGTCGGGTCCCAGCCAGCCGAGCGGCCACGCGCACGCCCAGGCCCGCCGTCAGGATGGCCGAGCGGTCTAAGGCGCTGCGTTCAGGTCGCAGTCTCCCCTGGAGGCGTGGGTTCGAATCCCACTCCTGACAAGCCAGCCTTTTGGCCCGCCCGACAAACGCACCCGGCCCTATGGCAGCGCTTTACTGCCTTCCAGTCCGTTCGCGCCTTGCACTCTTGCGGCCTCTCCAAACTCCGGCCCGGACATCCACGCCTCTCAGACGCGGGACCTTCTCAGCCACGGCCGCGGGCCTGGCAGAAACGGCGCACTAGGAACCCTCCGGCGACTGGCTTTCCGGACAAACGCCCTCCCCGCCAGCTCCTAAGCCCCCTCCTACCTGCACCCACGCCAGAAAAACCTTCGGTCCTTCGCAGCCCATCTTTCCTCACCTGCTTGCGGCTGCTGCTGCTGGTGGTTTTCCTGCCTGCCTGCCTGCCTGCCTGCCTGCCTGCCTGCCTGCCTGCCTTCGTCCCTCCCTCCCACTCCCACTCCCACGCTCCACCCCGCCCCCACCGCCCCACGCAGAACGGCCGCGTGTGGAAAGCCCTCCACGCCTGGCCCGCCCTCCGACTTCGGCCTGGTGAACAGCGGGCTCGCTCTCACAGCCTTTCTTCCACTTCCGCCACCAGCAGCTCTCCCTCTTTCCAACATCCTGTCCTTCCCGCCAGCCCCAAAGGCCCGCCTGCCCATTCCATTCCCTCCACAGCCACACCGTCTTGCCGGCCTGTGGTGCGTGCCCTCGGTGCTTTTTCGCCTTGGGACCTTGGCCGGACCACACCTGCCTGCCTGCCTGCCTGCCGGGCCGCGTGCAGCCCAGCCTCCTGCTGGCCAGCCAACAGGGGGCCCTCCCTGCACGGGGCCTGGCGCAGGAGTCGCTCCCGGGAACGGTGCTCCAGTGAGTAGTGAGCGGAAGCCCTGGCTGCCCTGTCACCCACCACAGACGTCCGGCCCCCAGCCCGGGCCACCCACCTCGGCGCCACAGCGCAAGTCCCTCGGGGAAGCCGCTGCTCCGGCCGGACCCAACCACACCCTGGCGCGCTCCCTCCCTCACCGGGCTGTCCGCGAGCCAGCAGCCAGTCTGCCAAAGTGCTTCTCCTCACAACCAACGCAGCAGAGCGGGACCCCGCGGGAGAGGGGTGGGCCAGAGCGCAGAAGCGAGGCTCAGACACCTTTGGTCTTGTGGCCTGAGCGCCGCTCGGCGACGGCGGCGGCGGCGCCCGGTGTCCATCTCCCACGCTCGCGGTCCCTGCACAGCCCCGAGCTCCGATCCCTGCCCCCGCCCGCCCTCGCACGCCCCGCACCAGCAAGAAAGCCAGCCGCCAGAGGGACTGTGCGTCGGGGCGGGGTGGGGGGGGGGGCGGCTGCTGAGAGGAACGTCGGCGCTCAGCCGCAGCGGCCATGCCTCGCCTGCCCTGACTGGGATTCGGGCGCGGGCCAGGCCGCTTCGGCTCCTGGCTTCCTCTGGCGACACCGACAGTCTCGCGGCGGCCGTGGACGGCAGAGAAAGCGCAGGACGGGCCGAGCACGCCTGCGTCCCTCCGTCCCTCGGTGCTTCCGACCGCCTCGCGCCCTGGGGTCGCCAGCGTGCCCGGAGCCTCTCATTCAGGTGGCCCGTCGGCCTCCTGCTCAAATGGAGCACGTGCCCACGGGGCGAGCAGTGACCAGGGTCCGGCGGTTGGCGGCGAGCGCCGCTGGGGCAGCGCCGGGGGCCGGCGGCCATCGGTGCATGGGTGGTTCAGTGGTAGAATTCTCGCCTGCCACGCGGGAGGCCCGGGTTCGATTCCCGGCCCATGCAGCCCCAGCGTCCCCTTTTGGTTCCCGCAGCCCCACAGCGGAGCTGGGCTTCCCCGCTGCCACACTCAAGGCACCGGTCCTGCAACAGCTCGCTCACCACCGCACCTTCCGGCCCCTGTCCTTCCCACGCAGACGCCCCCACCCCACACACACCCGGGAGCCAGGCCTCCGCGACCTGACACCTTGCGGGCTCAGCCACTCTTACGCCCAGACCCCTTCCTTGTCCTTGTTCTCGTCCTTACCCCGACCCCGCTTGTGTCACGCTTTTCACTGTAAGGAACACCCCACACTGGCACCCGCACAGCCCAACCTCTTCACCTTTCGCCACGTTTCCAAGCTCTCTGCCTCACTCTGCCCGCACTTCGAAAGTTATACTATGTTTGCACAACCAGGAGCAAGGAAGTTGCCACCTCTGGGAGTGATACATCCCACTTTCCTGGAGAGTCCCCAGAGCGTTCACTTGCACGAGGAGTTCAAAAGAAGTCCACACTATCATCGCAGACTGCACTCTAGATTCATGTTCTGACCCTCGACAGAAATACGTTTCCAACACCGGCCCGCTCCTCCACCACTACTGCCACCACCACCATCGGCACGACAAACACCACCCCCTCCCCTGAACCTCTGCTCCCACCAACAGCGTCAGCCCTCGGGACAGCACCACCGGCACCACCACCTCGGCCTCCACCCTACTCCCACAGACACCCCCGTCCCACCCCCTATCTCCCCACTTTTTCCCCGATCCTTTCCAAATCCTACGTTGTCAAGGATCCTGCCCTTGCCTCTGTCCCGTTGCCCTCCTTTTTTTCCCCTTCGTCGTCTTCTCCTTTTCGTAGCAGTACGGTTGATTTACAATACTGTGTGACTTTCAGGTGTACAGCCAAGTGATTCAGTTATATGTCCTTTTCCAGGTTATTTTCCATTATACGTTATCACGACATATGAATACAGTTCCGTGTGCTGTACAGTAAATCCTTGTTGCTTCTGTGCTTTAGGTATAGTATTTCCTCTCTGTTAATCGCAGCTCCGGATTTTTCCCTGCCCTACACTTTCCCCTTGGGTAACGAACAGTGTGTTTTCTATGTCTGTGGGTCTGTTTCTCTTTGGCACATACATTCGTTTGTAGTACGGTTTAGATTCCACATATCTTTGTGCTTCTCTGCCTGACTTACGTCGTGAAGTGTGATATACTCTAGGTCCATCCTTACTGGTGCAAATGGCACTATCTCACTCTTTTGTATGGCTGAGTAATATTCCACAGTACATACGTACCACGTCTTCCTGTGCCAGCCATCGGTTGGTGGGCACTTGGGTTTTGTCCATGTCTTGGCTGTGGCCCGTAGTGCTGCTGTGAACATGGGGGTGCATGGATCTCTTCAAATGACAGTTTCTCTCCTTTGCCGATGTGTACCCACGATGGGGATGGCTGGATCATTTGAGAGCTCATATTTCACCTATTTATTTAGTGTGTTGTTTTTATTTATGCATTTAATATTTATTTATTCATTTACTTATAAGAACTAGTAGCTGTAATTTTGGAAGAAAAGTTGATTAACAATATTGAGTTAGTTTCAGGTGCACAGCAAAGCGGATACTGTCTTCCATGTCTAATATTGTTTCAGATTGCTTTCCATTACAGTTTACTACAGGATATTGAACATCATTCCCTGTGTTATTCTGGAAATCCTTGCTGCTTATTATGTCTTTTATATGAAGTACGGTGTATCTGTTCATCGCAGCTCCTAATTTATGTCTCCACCCCTCCCTTTCTCCTCGGGGAACCATCAGTGTGTTTTCTATGTCTGTGAGTCTGTTTCGCTTTTGCACACGCATTCTTTTCTATTACGTTTTAGATTCCACGTATCTTTGTGCTTCTCTGTCAGACTTAACTTCACTAAGTGTAATATTCTCTAGGACCATCCTTATTGTGGCAAATGGCAATATTTCATTTTCTGAAATGGCTGAGTAATATTCCACAGTACATATATACCGCATCTTTTTCTGTCAGCCAACTGTTGATGGGCACGTGGGTTTTTTCTATGTCTTGGCTGCGGCACACAGTGCTGCTACGAACACGGGGGTGCGTGGATCTCCTCAAACAACAGTTTTTCTCTTTGGCGGATGTGTACCCACGACGGGGATTGCTGGATCATCTGATGGCTCATGTTCCTCCTGTTTATTTTGTTCGTTGTTTTTATTTATTTACTTACTTACTTATAAGTACTAGTACTCGTGGTTGAAGAAGAAGAGTTGATTAACAATATTGAGTTAGTTTCAGGTGTACAGCAAAGGGGATACTGTTTTCCATGTCTAATATCGTTTCAGAGTGATTTCCATTCCAGGTTATTGCAGGATATTGACTATCACTCCCTGTGTTATTCTGGAAATCCTTGTTGCTTATCTCCTTTATATGAACTACTGTGTATCTGTTCATCGAGCTCCTAATTTATCCCTCCACCCCTCCTTTTTAACTCGGGTAACCATCACTGTGTTTTCTAGGTCTGTGAGTCTGTTTCTGTTTTGCACATAGATTCATTGGTAGTACTTTTTAGATTCCACATATCTTTGTGCTTCTCTGTCGGACCTACTTCACTAAGTGTAATATTCCCTGGGAGCATTCTTGTTGCGGCAAATGGCGATATTCCATTCTTTCTTATTAATGGCTGAGTAATATCCCATAGTACCTATATACCGCCCTCTTCTTGTACTAGCGACCCGCTGATGGGCACTTGGGTTTTTTCCCGTGTCTTGGCTACTGCAAATAGTGCCGCTGTGAACATGGAGGTGCTTGTGCCTTTTTGCACTCTTGTTTCGTCATTTCCGGGTACGTACCCGGGAGTGGGATTGCTGGATCATAGGGGACCTCTCCTTTGGCCTCTTTCAACCTCAACCCCTCCTCCCCCCACCCCCGCCGCCACACACACCTGAGACCGGATGGTTTCTCCCGATGAGAGGCGATGTATGTCTCTGGGGCAGTAGAATGCCCCCACCCCATTCGGACCCCGCCTAGCCCCTGTGGCGCGCTCCGTTTCTGTTGTTCTCTTGCCTGCCTCCTACCCACCGCCCCCAGTCCCAACCCACTGGTTAGCCTGACCACCTTGCCGCACAGCACACCAGTCTGGCGCGCTCACCCGCCACCCCACCGCGAAGGGGTCCTCTCCCACCATCTTCCTCGCCCCACAGCCCACTCACACACCCCGCCCTTCCCCCCAGCCTGCAGGCTCGGACCCCTCTCCCCGCCACCTTCCCCTTGTATCCCAGGCCCGACTGTCACATGTCCTGCCCGGAAGTCTCACTTCCGCCAGTGCTCCTCAGACGCACTCCTACTCCAGGCCCACCCCGCCCCCTGATCTGACCCACCCGTACACACGTGCCGGGCCAGGTGCTGCCACCACCCCAAGCTTCTGCTGAGCCCCTGCCTGAGTGGCCAGCCGCTCTCCCGGGCCAGGTCCCCGCCAGCCCAACACCTCCCGCTCCTGCCCGCGCTCCACCCAGACACCCCAGGCCCTTCCTCGCACCTCCCAGCACGCGGGCCCACCGCCGCCCTCTCTCCATGGGGTCGTTCTGCTCCGTTCCCTAACCCGCGTGGGCTGGCCACCGACCACGGCCACAAACACCTTCATCCCACACTGTCAGCCACCCCCACGGCACCGGCAAGGGCGTTCAGGAAACCTGCTGCGGTGGTGCGAAGCACCCGTCTGCCCACCGGTGCTCCTTTCCACAGGGGATCCGGCTTTGTTAGAAGGCACCGCGTGTGACACCGCCGTCGCCGTCGGCGCTGCCACCGCTGTCGCCGTGGGGGAAAAGCAGTGCTGATGGAGAGTGCAAACACAGGCGGGGGCGTTTGCTCGCGGCCACGGCCACGGCGGGGAGAGGCGCGGCCCCGGCCACTCGTGTTTGGGGCTGAGGCAAGCGTCCGAAAAGGAAGACACGGGACGTCGAAGGCCTCGAGTGGGCGCGCGCCAGTGCGGCCAAAAGGTTTGGCCGGGGAGGGAGGGTGGAGGTCGCCTGGCAGGGCTTGGGCTGGAGGTGCAGGGCACCGGGCGGCTCTTGTCGGGGCGCCGAGGCCGCGGAGCAAGCGTGGCCTAAAAGTGGGATGTGGACGGTGGGAGGTAGAGAGGAAGAAGAAAGGCTTCCCTGACCGGGAATCGAACCCGGGCCGCGGCGGTGAGAGCGCCGAATCCTAACCACTAGACCACCAGGGAGCGTCGGGCTCTACCCCTGCTCCTGCTGGACCCATAGCACCCGCTCGGCGCCACCTTGGCGCCAAGACCCGGCCTTTCCAAGTCCAGCCACGCGCCGCCCCTGGCAATCCACGTGTCCTACCGTCCTTCCTGCTTGCAGCGCCCTCAGAACACTGCGCGCCTGCTTCTCGCACACACAAGAAAAGCCGCTGGGGCCAGCTGGCTCCCTGCTCCCAGCTCTCCCTCACAGGCCCCCGGCCGGCCGGCCGCCCGTGGAGCTCGGTAAAAGGGCAGCCCGCTGCGTTGGCCGGGAATCGAACCCGGGTCAACTGCTTGGAAGGCAGCTATGCTCACCACTATACCACCAACGCTGCACAGCCCGGGCCGCCCCGAGACGCCGGCACCGGGCTCGCCCGAGCGCACTCTCGTCGCCGCCGCCTTCTCCTCCTCCTCCTCCTCCTTCTCTTCCGACTCCTCCTCCTCCCCTTTCTCTTCCCCGTCCTCCTCCTCCTCCTCCTCAGCCGCCGCCGCCGCCGCCGCCGCCGCTTGGAACAGCCCTGCCCCGACGCCCCGCCGGCCGGCAGCTCTGTGACGTCACAGGCGCCACCAAGGCCCCCCCGCGCCCCACCCGCGCCAGCCCTACGAAGCTGCCCTAGGCCACCGGCCCGACCGCCTCAGGGGGGCGCTCTCGCTGCCTTGCTGCTCCAGGGCCCCTCCGCTCCACGCCGCGGCCCGCCCCCGCCCCCGCCCCCGGGGCACGCGTCTTCCAGACCCCGGCTCGCCAGAGCCCTTCTCCACCGGGCGCTGGGCCAGGCCACTTCCCGCACCGACAGGGCACGCCACTCATCCGCCTCCCACCCGTCCCGGCAGCTGTGCACCTATGCCGCTGTGCACAGCTGCGCAGCTGTGCGTCGCGACGCAAGGAGCCCACTGAGACAGCCACTTTGGGCGGGCCGCAACGTCATCGGGCCCTTGTAGGGTCCAGAGGAGGCCCTCGCTCGGCCCTGGCGACTGAGCGCCCGGCGAGGAGGAAGGGCTGGGCGGCTGGAGGGGGGCGAGGGTGGGCAGGCTGGGCACGCGCTGGCGCCCTGCGCCTCGCTGGAGGGCGGAGGGCGGAGGGAGGAGAAGAAGGGCCCTTGGGAGCCAGGCGGCAGGACAGAGAGCGGCGCCAGCCGCCAAAAGAGGGCGTGTTGCCTCCCCGTCGGGGAATCGAACCCCGGTCTCCCGCGTGACAGGCGGGGATACTCACCACTATACTAACGAGGACGGCGGCCACCGCCCCCGCGCCCGGCCGCTCTCGGGCTGCCTGCCGACGCCTCCCCCTGCCCTCCGGCCCCCTGCCCACCACGGGCGCCCGGCACGTGCCCGACCCGACCCAACGCCACACCAACCGCGTCCTCCAAAGCGGCAGCCCCCGACCCCGACAGGGACCCGGACCCGCGTGGCCCTGCAAACTCCGAGTGCGCGCTGCCTGTTGCCTCCGACGCGGGGATCGCGCCGGGTGGAGGGGGCCCGAGACGCAAAGCAAGGCTGCGAGGAGGGGGTGGGCGCGCGCCGGGCCATGGCCGGCGAGGAGACGCGCGGGTGGGGGCCGGCGGCAGGGGGCTGGCCCGACGCGGCCCGGCTGCGTCCGGGGCCAGGGCTGGGCGAGGGCGCCACCGCGGCGCAGCCAGGCGCGTCGTCTGGCCGTGCTCCCCGTCGGCCGCCGCGCGCCCGCTCCGTCGCTCACCCAGACGGCCGCGCGCCTGGCGCGGAGCACCGCGTCCCGCCAAGGGCACCGGGGTTCGCGTCGCGTCGGGTCCCAGCCAGCCGAGCGGCCACGCGCACGCCCAGGCCCGCCGTCAGGATGGCCGAGCGGTCTAAGGCGCTGCGTTCAGGTCGCAGTCTCCCCTGGAGGCGTGGGTTCGAATCCCACTCCTGACAAGCCAGCCTTTTGGCCCGCCCGACAAACGCACCCGGCCCTATGGCAGCGCTTTACTGCCTTCCAGTCCGTTCGCGCCTTGCACTCTTGCGGCCTCTCCAAACTCCGGCCCGGACATCCACGCCTCTCAGACGCGGGACCTTCTCAGCCACGGCCGCGGGCCTGGCAGAAACGGCGCACTAGGAACCCTCCGGCGACTGGCTTTCCGGACAAACGCCCTCCCCGCCAGCTCCTAAGCCCCCTCCTACCTGCACCCACGCCAGAAAAACCTTCGGTCCTTCGCAGCCCATCTTTCCTCACCTGCTTGCGGCTGCTGCTGCTGGTGGTTTTCCTGCCTGCCTGCCTGCCTGCCTGCCTGCCTGCCTGCCTGCCTGCCTTCGTCCCTCCCTCCCACTCCCACTCCCACGCTCCACCCCGCCCCCACCGCCCCACGCAGAACGGCCGCGTGTGGAAAGCCCTCCACGCCTGGCCCGCCCTCCGACTTCGGCCTGGTGAACAGCGGGCTCGCTCTCACAGCCTTTCTTCCACTTCCGCCACCAGCAGCTCTCCCTCTTTCCAACATCCTGTCCTTCCCGCCAGCCCCAAAGGCCCGCCTGCCCATTCCATTCCCTCCACAGCCACACCGTCTTGCCGGCCTGTGGTGCGTGCCCTCGGTGCTTTTTCGCCTTGGGACCTTGGCCGGACCACACCTGCCTGCCTGCCTGCCTGCCGGGCCGCGTGCAGCCCAGCCTCCTGCTGGCCAGCCAACAGGGGGCCCTCCCTGCACGGGGCCTGGCGCAGGAGTCGCTCCCGGGAACGGTGCTCCAGTGAGTAGTGAGCGGAAGCCCTGGCTGCCCTGTCACCCACCACAGACGTCCGGCCCCCAGCCCGGGCCACCCACCTCGGCGCCACAGCGCAAGTCCCTCGGGGAAGCCGCTGCTCCGGCCGGACCCAACCACACCCTGGCGCGCTCCCTCCCTCACCGGGCTGTCCGCGAGCCAGCAGCCAGTCTGCCAAAGTGCTTCTCCTCACAACCAACGCAGCAGAGCGGGACCCCGCGGGAGAGGGGTGGGCCAGAGCGCAGAAGCGAGGCTCAGACACCTTTGGTCTTGTGGCCTGAGCGCCGCTCGGCGACGGCGGCGGCGGCGCCCGGTGTCCATCTCCCACGCTCGCGGTCCCTGCACAGCCCCGAGCTCCGATCCCTGCCCCCGCCCGCCCTCGCACGCCCCGCACCAGCAAGAAAGCCAGCCGCCAGAGGGACTGTGCGTCGGGGCGGGGTGGGGGGGGGGGCGGCTGCTGAGAGGAACGTCGGCGCTCAGCCGCAGCGGCCACGCCTCGCCTGCCCTGACTGGGATTCGGGCGCGGGCCAGGCCGCTTCGGCTCCTGGCTTCCTCTGGCGACACCGACAGTCTCGCGGCGGCCGTGGACGGCAGAGAAAGCGCAGGACGGGCCGAGCACGCCTGCGTCCCTCCGTCCCTCGGTGCTTCCGACCGCCTCGCGCCCTGGGGTCGCCAGCGTGCCCGGAGCCTCTCATTCAGGTGGCCCGTCGGCCTCCTGCTCAAATGGAGCACGTGCCCACGGGGCGAGCAGTGACCAGGGTCCGGCGGTTGGCGGCGAGCGCCGCTGGGGCAGCGCCGGGGGCCGGCGGCCATCGGTGCATGGGTGGTTCAGTGGTAGAATTCTCGCCTGCCACGCGGGAGGCCCGGGTTCGATTCCCGGCCCATGCAGCCCCAGCGTCCCCTTTTGGTTCCCGCAGCCCCACAGCGGAGCTGGGCTTCCCCGCTGCCACACTCAAGGCACCGGTCCTGCAACAGCTCGCTCACCACCGCACCTTCCGGCCCCTGTCCTTCCCACGCAGACGCCCCCACCCCACACACACCCGGGAGCCAGGCCTCCGCGACCTGACACCTTGCGGGCTCAGCCACTCTTACGCCCAGACCCCTTCCTTGTCCTTGTTCTCGTCCTTACCCCGACCCCGCTTGTGTCACGCTTTTCACTGTAAGGAACACCCCACACTGGCACCCGCACAGCCCAACCTCTTCACCTTTCGCCACGTTTCCAAGCTCTCTGCCTCACTCTGCCCGCACTTCGAAAGTTATACTATGTTTGCACAACCAGGAGCAAGGAAGTTGCCACCTCTGGGAGTGATACATCCCACTTTCCTGGAGAGTCCCCAGAGCGTTCACTTGCACGAGGAGTTCAAAAGAAGTCCACACTATCATCGCAGACTGCACTCTAGATTCATGTTCTGACCCTCGACAGAAATACGTTTCCAACACCGGCCCGCTCCTCCACCACTACTGCCACCACCACCATCGGCACGACAAACACCACCCCCTCCCCTGAACCTCTGCTCCCACCAACAGCGTCAGCCCTCGGGACAGCACCACCGGCACCACCACCTCGGCCTCCACCCTACTCCCACAGACACCCCCGTCCCACCCCCTATCTCCCCACTTTTTCCCCGATCCTTTCCAAATCCTACGTTGTCAAGGATCCTGCCCTTGCCTCTGTCCCGTTGCCCTCCTTTTTTTCCCCTTCGTCGTCTTCTCCTTTTCGTAGCAGTACGGTTGATTTACAATACTGTGTGACTTTCAGGTGTACAGCCAAGTGATTCAGTTATATGTCCTTTTCCAGGTTATTTTCCATTATACGTTATCACGACATATGAATACAGTTCCGTGTGCTGTACAGTAAATCCTTGTTGCTTCTGTGCTTTAGGTATAGTATTTCCTCTCTGTTAATCGCAGCTCCGGATTTTTCCCTGCCCTACACTTTCCCCTTGGGTAACGAACAGTGTGTTTTCTATGTCTGTGGGTCTGTTTCTCTTTGGCACATACATTCGTTTGTAGTACGGTTTAGATTCCACATATCTTTGTGCTTCTCTGCCTGACTTACGTCGTGAAGTGTGATATACTCTAGGTCCATCCTTACTGGTGCAAATGGCACTATCTCACTCTTTTGTATGGCTGAGTAATATTCCACAGTACATACGTACCACGTCTTCCTGTGCCAGCCATCGGTTGGTGGGCACTTGGGTTTTGTCCATGTCTTGGCTGTGGCCCGTAGTGCTGCTGTGAACATGGGGGTGCATGGATCTCTTCAAATGACAGTTTCTCTCCTTTGCCGATGTGTACCCACGATGGGGATGGCTGGATCATTTGAGAGCTCATATTTCACCTATTTATTTAGTGTGTTGTTTTTATTTATGCATTTAATATTTATTTATTCATTTACTTATAAGAACTAGTAGCTGTAATTTTGGAAGAAAAGTTGATTAACAATATTGAGTTAGTTTCAGGTGCACAGCAAAGCGGATACTGTCTTCCATGTCTAATATTGTTTCAGATTGCTTTCCATTACAGTTTACTACAGGATATTGAACATCATTCCCTGTGTTATTCTGGAAATCCTTGCTGCTTATTATGTCTTTTATATGAAGTACGGTGTATCTGTTCATCGCAGCTCCTAATTTATGTCTCCACCCCTCCCTTTCTCCTCGGGGAACCATCAGTGTGTTTTCTATGTCTGTGAGTCTGTTTCGCTTTTGCACACGCATTCTTTTCTATTACGTTTTAGATTCCACGTATCTTTGTGCTTCTCTGTCAGACTTAACTTCACTAAGTGTAATATTCTCTAGGACCATCCTTATTGTGGCAAATGGCAATATTTCATTTTCTGAAATGGCTGAGTAATATTCCACAGTACATATATACCGCATCTTTTTCTGTCAGCCAACTGTTGATGGGCACGTGGGTTTTTTCTATGTCTTGGCTGCGGCACACAGTGCTGCTACGAACACGGGGGTGCGTGGATCTCCTCAAACAACAGTTTTTCTCTTTGGCGGATGTGTACCCACGACGGGGATTGCTGGATCATCTGATGGCTCATGTTCCTCCTGTTTATTTTGTTCGTTGTTTTTATTTATTTACTTACTTACTTATAAGTACTAGTACTCGTGGTTGAAGAAGAAGAGTTGATTAACAATATTGAGTTAGTTTCAGGTGTACAGCAAAGGGGATACTGTTTTCCATGTCTAATATCGTTTCAGAGTGATTTCCATTCCAGGTTATTGCAGGATATTGACTATCACTCCCTGTGTTATTCTGGAAATCCTTGTTGCTTATCTCCTTTATATGAACTACTGTGTATCTGTTCATCGAGCTCCTAATTTATCCCTCCACCCCTCCTTTTTAACTCGGGTAACCATCACTGTGTTTTCTAGGTCTGTGAGTCTGTTTCTGTTTTGCACATAGATTCATTGGTAGTACTTTTTAGATTCCACATATCTTTGTGCTTCTCTGTCGGACCTACTTCACTAAGTGTAATATTCCCTGGGAGCATTCTTGTTGCGGCAAATGGCGATATTCCATTCTTTCTTATTAATGGCTGAGTAATATCCCATAGTACCTATATACCGCCCTCTTCTTGTACTAGCGACCCGCTGATGGGCACTTGGGTTTTTTCCCGTGTCTTGGCTACTGCAAATAGTGCCGCTGTGAACATGG
>NW_028121803.1:0-33676 GCF_965194805.1 Balaenoptera borealis | reverse complement strand
GCAGGGAACACTGTGATGACAGGTGTTATGGAGCAATGTGATGACAAGTGTCATGGAGCATTGTGATGAGAGGGGCCTTGGAGTATTGTGATGACAGGGGTCATGGAGCATTGGGATAACATGGGCCATGGATCATTGTGAAGAGAAGATTCGTGGAGCATTGTGATGACACGGGCATGAAGCATGGTGATGACAACAGACCTGGAGCATTGTGATGACAAGGGCATGGAGCATTGTGATTACAGGAGACATGGGGCATTGTGATGACATTGGCAGGGATCATTGTGATTCCAGGGAACATGGAGCATTGTGATGACAAGTGTCATCGCATATTGTGCTGACACGGATCATGGAGCATTTTAATGAGAGTGGCCTTGGAGCAGAGTGATGAGAGACGTCATGGGGCATTATGGTGACAGTGGTCAAGGAGCATTGTGATGAAAGTGTTCATGGAGCAACTCGATTATCGGGACAATGGAGCATTGTGAATACAAAGGCCATGGAGCATTGAGATAACAGAGTTCATGGAGCATTGTGATGAAAGTGGTCATGGATCACTGTGATGACAAGTGTCCTGGAACCTTGTGATGACACGGTTCATCGAGTATTGTGATGACAAGGGTCATAGCGAATTGTGACGACAGGTGTCATGGGGCATTGTGATGACAGTGATCATCTAGGAATTGTGATGAAAGGTGTCATGGAGCACTGTGATGACTGGGGGCATGAAGCATTGTTATGAAAATTGTCCTGGATTATTGTGATGACAGCAGTCATGGAGTATTGTGATGACAGCTATTATGCAGCATTGTGTTGACAAGGGTATGGACTATTGTGATGACAATGGTCATGGAGCAATGTGATGAAAGTTTTCATGGAGCATCGTGATGAAAAGTGCCTGGGAGCATTGTGACGATAAAGGCCATGGAGTATTGTGATGACAAGTGTCATGGAGCATTGTAATGAAAGGTTTCATTGTGCACTGTGATGACAAGGGGGATGGAGTATTGTGATGAAACTGGTCCTGGAGCATTGTGATAACAAAAGCCATGGAGCTTTGTGATGACAGGCATCATGGAGCATTGTGAAGAAAGGGGCCATGGGGAATTGTAATGACAATAGAGAAATGTGATGAAAATGGTCAGCGAGCATAGTGATTAAAGTGGTCATTGAGAATTGTGATGAAAAGCGACAGAGAGCATTGTGATGACAAAGGTCATGGAGAACATTGATGACCAGGGTATTGTAGCATAGTGATGCCACGGTCATGGAACATTTTGATGACAAGAATTCTGGAGAATCGTGAGGAAAAAGGCATGGAGCATTGTGATTATAGGGGACATGGAGCATTGAGATGACATGGGCAGGGAACACTGTGATGACAGGTGTTATGGAGCAATGTGATGACAATTGTCGTGAAGCATTGTGATGAGCGTGGCCTTGGAGAATTGTGATGAGAGGGGTCATGGTGCACTGTGATGACATGGGCCATGGAGCATTGTGAAGACAAGCTTCATGGAGCATTGTGATGACACGGGAATGAAGCATGGTGATGAAAACAGACCCGAACATTGTGATGACAAGGGCCTGGATCATTGTGATTACAGGAGACATGGAGCATTGTGATGACATTGGCAGGGATCATTGTGATTCCAGGGATCATGGAGCATTGTGATGACAAGTGTCATGCAATATTGTGCTGACACAGATCATGGAGCATTTTGATGAGAGTGGCCTTGGAGCACAGTGATGAGAGACGTCATGGGGCATTATGGTGACAGTGGTCAAGGAGCATGGTGATGAAAGTGTTCATGGAGCAACGCGATTATCGGGACATTGGAGCATTGTGAATTCAAAGGCCATGGAGCATTGAGATAAGAGAGTTCATGGAGCATTGTGATGAAAGTGGTCATGGATCACTGTGATGACAAGTGTCCTTGAAACTAGTGATGACACGGTTCATAAAGCCTTGAGGTGACAAGGGCCAACGCGAAGTGTGATGACACGTGTCATGGGGCATTGTGATGACATTGGTCATCTTGCATTGTGATGACAGTGGTCATGTAGAATTTTGATTAAAGGTATCATGGAGCACTGTGATGACAAAGGCCAAGGAACATTTTGATGACAAGTGTCATTGAGCAATGGGATGACACGGGAATGGAGTATTATGATGACAAGTGTTCTGGAGCATTGTGATGACAAGGGCATGGAGCATTGTGATTACAGGGGCCATGGAGCATTGTGATGACAAGGGCATGGAGCATTGTGATGACAGGGTCCATGGAATATTTTGATGACAAAGGCCAGGGAGCATTGTGATGCCACGGTCATGGAACATTGTGATGACAAGAATTCTGGGGCATTGTGATGAAAAGGGCCATGGAGCATTGTGATGCCACGGTCATGGAACATTGGGATGACAAGAAATCTGGAGCATTGTGAGGAAACAGGCATGGAGCATTGTGATTAAAGGGGACATGGAGCATTGTGATGACATGGGCAGGGAACACTGTGATGACAGGTGTTATGGAGCAATGTGATGACAAGTGTCGTGGAGCATTGTGATGAGAGGGGCCTTGGAGAATTGTGATGACAGGGGTCATGGAGCATTGTGATGACATGGGCCATGGAGCATTGTGAAGACAATATTCATGGAGCATTGTGATGACACGGGCATGGAGCATTGTAATGATAGGCTATCTGGAGCATTGTGATAAAAAGGGGATGGAGCATTTTGATAAAATGGTCCAAGTAGCATTGTGCTGACAATGGCATGGAGCATTGTGATGAAAAGGGTACTGGAGCAATGTGAGGAAAGGAGTCATGGATCATTGTGGTGACAGGGGTCATGGAGCTTTGTGATGACAAGGGTCATGGAGCTTTTTGGTAAGAGAGGCCTTGGAGATTTGTGATGGCAGGCGTCATGGGGCATTGTGATGAGAGCGGTCTTGGAGCACTGTGATGAAAGGGGTCATGGAGCACTGTGATTACAGGGGCCATGGAGCATTGTGAATACAAAGGCTATGGAGCACTGAGATGACATGGTTCATGGAGCATTGTGATGAAAGTGATCATGGATCATTGTGATGACAAGTGTCCTGGAACCTTGTGATGACACGGTTCAAGGAGCACTGTGATGACAAGGACCATGGCGAATTGTGATGACATATGTCCTGGGGCATTGTGATGACAGTGGTCATCTACAATTGTGATGAAAGGTATCATGGAGCACTGTGATGACAGGGGCCATGGAACATTGTGATGACAAAGGCCATGGAGCATTTTGATGACAAGTGTCATGGGGCATTTTGATGACATTGGCATGGAGCATTATGATGAAAAGAGTTCTGGAGCGTTTTGATGACAAGGGCATGGAGATTTGTGATGAGAAGGGCCATGGAACATTGTGATGACAAAGGCCATGGAGCAATTTGATGCCAGGTGTCATGGGGCATTTTGATGACATTGGCATTACCATTATGATGAAAAGTGTCCTGGAGCATTTTGATGACAAGGGCATGGAGCATTGTGATGACAGGGTCCATGGAATATTTTGATGACAAAGGCCAGGGAGCATTGTGATGCCACGGTCATGGAACATTGTGATGACAAGAATTCTGGAGCATTGTGATGAAAAGGGCCATGGAGCATTGTGATGCCACGGTCATGGAACATTGGGATGACAAGAAATCTGGAGCATTGTGAGGAAACAGGCATGGAGCATTGTGATTAAAGGGGACATGGAGCATTGTGATGACATGGGCAGGGAACACTGTGATGACAGGTGTTATGGAGCAATGTGATGACAAGTGTCGTGGAGCATTGTGATGAGAGGGGCCTTGGAGAATTGTGATGACAGGGGTCATGGTGCATTGTGATGATATGGGACATGGAGCATTGTGAAGACAAGATTCATGGAGCATTGTGATGACACGGGCATGAAGCATGGTGATGACAACAGACCTGGAGCATTGTGATGACAAGGGCATGGAGCATTGTGATGCAAAGGGTACTGGAGCACTGTGAGGAAAGGAGTCATGGATCATTGTGATGACAGGGGTCATGGAGCTTTGTGATGACAAGGGTTATGGAGCATTGTGATGACACGGTCAAGGAACATTGCGATGACAAGAATTCTGGAGCATTGTGATGAAAGGGCATGGAGCATTGTGATTAAAGGTGACAAGGAGCATTGTGATGATATGGGCAGAGAACTTTGTGATGACAGGGGTCATGGAGCTTTTAGGTAAGAGAGGCCTTGGAGATTTCTGATTGCAGGCGTCATGGGGAATTGTGATGACAGTGGTCTTGGAGCATTGTGATGAAAAGGGTCATGGAGCACTGTGATTACAGGGGCCATGGAGCATTGTGAATACAAAGGCTATGGAGCAGTGAGATGACAGGGTTCATGGAGCATTGTGATGAAAGGGATCATGGATCATTGTGATGACAAGTGTCCTGGAACATTGTGATGACACGGTTCATGGAGCACTGTGATGACAAGGACCATGGCGAATTGTGATGACATCTGTCCTGGGGCATTGTGATGACAGTGGTCATCTAGAATTGTGATGAAAGGTATCGTGGAGCACTGTGATGACAGGGGCCATGGAACATTGTGATGACAAAGGCCATGGAGCATTGTGATGACAAGTGTCATGGAGCATTGTAATGAAAGGTTTCATTTTGCACTGTGATGACAAGGGGGATGGAGTATTGTGATGAAACTGGTCCTGGAGCATTGTGATAACAAAAGCCATGGAGCTTTGTGATGACAGGCATCATGGAGCATTGTGAAGAAAGGGGCCATGGGGAATTGTAATGACAATAGAGAAATGTGATGAAAATGGTCAGCGAGCATAGTGATTAAAGTGGTCATTGAGAATTGTGATGAAAAGCGACAGAGAGCATTGTGATGACAAAGGTCATGGAGAACAGTGATGACCAGGGTCATGTAGCATTGTGATGTCACGGTCATGGAACATTGTGATGACAAGAATTCTGGAACATTGTGATGACAAGGGCCATGGAACAGTGTGAGGACAAGAATTCTGGAGCATTGTGAGGAAACAGGCATGGAGCATTGTGATTATAGGGGACATGGAGCATTGTGATGACATGGGCAGGGAACACTGTGATGACAGGTGTTATGGAGCAATGTGATGACAAATGTCGTGGATCATTGTGATGAGAGGGGCCTTGGAGAATTGTGATGACAGGGGTCATGGAGCATTGTGATGACATGGGCCATGGAGCATTGTGAAGACAAGATTCATGGAGCATTGTGATGACACGGGCATGAAGCATGGTGATGACAACAGACCTGGAGCATTGTGATGACAAGGGCATGGAGCATTGTGATTCCAGGAGACCTGGAGCATTGTGATGACATTGGCAGGGATCATTGTGATTCCAGGGATCATGGAGCATTGTGATGAAAAGTGTCATCCCATATTGTGCTGACACAGATCATGGAGCATTTTGATGAGAGTGGCCTTGGAGCACAGTGATGAGAGATGTCATGGGGCATTATGGTGACAGTGGTAAAGGAGCATTGTGATGAAAGTGTTCATGGAGCAACGCGATTATCGGGACAATGGAGCATTGTGAATAGAAAGGCCATGGAGCATTGAGATAACAGAGTTCATGGAGCAGTGTGATGAAAGTGGTCATGGATCACTGTGATGACAAGTGTCCTGGAACCTAGTGATGACACGGTTCATACAGCCTTGAGATGACAAGGGCCAAGGCGAATTGTGATGACACTTGTCATGGGGCATTGTGATGACATTGGTCATCTTGCATTTTGATGACAGTGGTCATGTAGAATTTTGATTAAAGGTATCATGGAGCACTGTGATGACAAAGGCCAAGGAACCTTTTGATGACAAGTGTCATTGAGCAATGGGATGACACGGGAATGGAGTATTATGATGACAAGTGTTCTGGAGCATTGTGATGACAAGGGCATGGAGCATTGTGATTAAAGGTGACAAGGAGCATTGCGATGACAACGGCATGGAGCATTGTGATGACACGGGCATGGAGCATTGTAATGATAGGCTATCTGGAACATTGTGATGAAAAAGGGACGGAGCATTTTGATGAGAGCGTCCAAGGAGTATTGTGCTGACAATGGCATGGAGCATTGTGATGAAAAGGGTACTGGAGCACTGTGAGGAAAGGAGTCATGGATCATTGTGATGACAGGGGTCATGGAGCTTTGTGATGACAAGGGTCATGGAGCATTGTGATGACACGGTCAAGGAACATTGCGATGACAAGAATTCTGGAGCATTGTGATGAAAGGGCATGGAGCATTGTGATTAAAGGTGACAAGGAGCATTGTGATGATATGGGCAGAGAATTTTGTGATGACAGGGGTCATGGAGCTTTTTGGTAAGAGAGGCCTTGGAGATTTGTGACGGCAGGCGTCATGGGGCATTGTGATGACAGCGGTCTTGGAGCATTGGGTTGAAAGGGGTCATGGAGCACTGTGATTACAGGGGCCATGGAGCATTGTGAATACAAAGGCTATGGAGCAGTGAGATGATATGTTTCATGGAGCATTGTGATGAAAGTGATCATGGATCATTGTGATGACAAGTGTCCTGGACCACAGTGATGACACGGGTCAGGGAGCATTGTGATGGCAAGGGCCATGGCGAATTGTGATGACACGTGTCATGGGGCATTTTGATGACATTGGCATGGAACATTATGCTGACAATGTTCTGCAGCATTTTGATGACAAGGGCATGGAGCTTTGTGATGAGAGGGCCCATGGAACATTGTGATGACAAAGGCCATGGAGCATTGTGATGCCACGGTTATGGAACTTTGTGATGACAAGAATTCTGGAGCATCGTGAGGAAAAAGACATGGAGCATTGTGATTAAAGGGGACATGGAGCATTGTGATGACAAGGGCCATGGATCATTGTGATGCCACGGTCATGGAACATTGGGATGACAAGAATTCTGGAACATTGTGAGGAAACAGGCATGGAGCATTGTGATTAAAGGGGACATGGAGCATTGTGATGACATGGGCAGGGAACACTGTGATGACAGGCGTTATGGAGCAATGTGATGACAAGTGTCGTGGAGCATTGTGATGAGAGGGGCCTTGGAGAATTGTGATGACAGGGGTCATGGAGCATTGTGATGACATGGGCCATGGAGCATTGTGAAGACAATATTCATGGAGCATTGTGATGACACGGGCATGGAGCATTGTAATGATAGGCTATCTGGAGCATTGTGATAAAAAGGGGATGGAGCATTTTGATAAAATGGTCCAAGTAGCATTGTGCTGACAATGGCATGGAGCATTGTGATGAAAAGGGTACTGGAGCAATGTGAGGAAAGGAGTCATGGATCATTGTGGTGACAGGGGTCATGGAGCTTTGTGATGACAAGGGTCATGGAGCTTTTTGGTAAGAGAGGCCTTGGAGATTTGTGATGGCAGGCGTCATGGGGCATTGTGATGAGAGCGGTCTTGGAGCATTGTGATGAAAGGGGTCATGGAGCACTGTGATTACAGGGGCCATGGAGCATTGTGAATACAAAGGCTATGGAGCACTGAGATGACATGGTTCATGGAGCATTGTGATGAAAGTGATCATGGATCATTGTGATGACAAGTGTCCTGGAACCTTGTGATGACACGGTTCAAGGAGCACTGTGATGACAAGGACCATGGCGAATTGTGATGACATATGTCCTGGGGCATTGTGATGACAGTGGTCATCTACAATTGTGATGAAAGGTATCATGGAGCACTGTGATGACAGGGGCCATGGAACATTGTGATGACAAAGGCCATGGAGCATTGTGATGACAAGTGTCATGGGGCATTTTGATGACATTGGCATGGAGCATTGTGATGACAGGGGCCATGGAACATTGTGAGGACACAGGCCATGGAGCATTGTGATGACAAGTGTCATGGGGCATTTTGATGACATTGGCATGGAGCATTATGATGAAAAGAGTTCTGGAGCGTTTTGATGACAAGGGCATGGAGATTTGTGATGAGAAGGGCCATGGAACATTGTGATGACAAAGGCCATGGAGCAATTTGATGCCAGGTGTCATGGGGCATTTTGATGACATTGGCATTACCATTATGATGAAAAGTGTCCTGGAGCATTTTGATGACAAGGGCATGGAGCATTGTGATGACAGGGTCCATGGAATATTTTGATGACAAAGGCCAGGGAGCATTGTGATGCCACGGTCATGGAACATTGTGATGACAAGAATTCTGGAGCATTGTGATGAAAAGGGCCATGGAGCATTGTGATGCCACGGTCATGGAACATTGGGATGACAAGAAATCTGGAGCATTGTGAGGAAACAGGCATGGAGCATTGTGATTAAAGGGGACATGGAGCATTGTGATGACATGGGCAGGGAACACTGTGATGACAGGTGTTATGGAGCAATGTGATGACAAGTGTCGTGGAGCATTGTGATGAGAGGGGCCTTGGAGAATTGTGATGACAGGGGTCATGGTGCATTGTGATGACATGGGACATGGAGCATTGTGAAGACAAGATTCATGGAGCATTGTGATGACACGGGCATGAAGCATGGTGATGACAACAGACCTGGAGCATTGTGATGACAAGGGCATGGAGCATTGTGATGCAAAGGGTACTGGAGCACTGTGAGGAAAGGAGTCATGGATCATTGTGATGACAGGGGTCATGGAGCTTTGTGATGACAAGGGTTATGGAGCATTGTGATGACACGGTCAAGGAACATTGCGATGACAAGAATTCTGGAGCATTGTGATGAAAGGGCATGGAGCATTGTGATTAAAGGTGACAAGGAGCATTGTGATGATATGGGCAGAGAACTTTGTGATGACAGGGGTCATGGAGCTTTTAGGTAAGAGAGGCCTTGGAGATTTCTGATTGCAGGCGTCATGGGGAATTGTGATGACAGTGGTCTTGGAGCATTGTGATGAAAAGGGTCATGGAGCACTGTGATTACAGGGGCCATGGAGCATTGTGAATACAAAGGCTATGGAGCAGTGAGATGACAGGGTTCATGGAGCATTGTGATGAAAGGGATCATGGATCATTGTGATGACAAGTGTCCTGGAACATTGTGATGACACGGTTCATGGAGCACTGTGATGACAAGGACCATGGCGAATTGTGATGACATCTGTCCTGGGGCATTGTGATGACAGTGGTCATCTAGAATTGTGATGAAAGGTATCGTGGAGCACTGTGATGACAGGGGCCATGGAACATTGTGATGACAAAGGCCATGGAGCATTGTGATGACAAGTGTCATGGAGCATTGTAATGAAAGGTTTCATTTTGCACTGTGATGACAAGGGGGATGGAGTATTGTGATGAAACTGGTCCTGGAGCATTGTGATAACAAAAGCCATGGAGCTTTGTGATGACAGGCATCATGGAGCATTGTGAAGAAAGGGGCCATGGGGAATTGTAATGACAATAGAGAAATGTGATGAAAATGGTCAGCGAGCATAGTGATTAAAGTGGTCATTGAGAATTGTGATGAAAAGCGACAGAGAGCATTGTGATGACAAAGGTCATGGAGAACAGTGATGACCAGGGTCATGTAGCATTGTGATGTCACGGTCATGGAACATTGTGATGACAAGAATTCTGGAACATTGTGATGACAAGGGCCATGGAACAGTGTGAGGACAAGAATTCTGGAGCATTGTGAGGAAACAGGCATGGAGCATTGTGATTATAGGGGACATGGAGCATTGTGATGACATGGGCAGGGAACACTGTGATGACAGGTGTTATGGAGCAATGTGATGACAAATGTCGTGGATCATTGTGATGAGAGGGGCCTTGGAGAATTGTGATGACAGGGGTCATGGAGCATTGTGATGACATGGGCCATGGAGCATTGTGAAGACAAGATTCATGGAGCATTGTGATGACACGGGCATGAAGCATGGTGATGACAACAGACCTGGAGCATTGTGATGACAAGGGCATGGAGCATTGTGATTCCAGGAGACCTGGAGCATTGTGATGACATTGGCAGGGATCATTGTGATTCCAGGGATCATGGAGCATTGTGATGAAAAGTGTCATCCCATATTGTGCTGACACAGATCATGGAGCATTTTGATGAGAGTGGCCTTGGAGCACAGTGATGAGAGATGTCATGGGGCATTATGGTGACAGTGGTAAAGGAGCATTGTGATGAAAGTGTTCATGGAGCAACGCGATTATCGGGACAATGGAGCATTGTGAATAGAAAGGCCATGGAGCATTGAGATAACAGAGTTCATGGAGCAGTGTGATGAAAGTGGTCATGGATCACTGTGATGACAAGTGTCCTGGAACCTAGTGATGACACGGTTCATACAGCCTTGAGATGACAAGGGCCAAGGCGAATTGTGATGACACTTGTCATGGGGCATTGTGATGACATTGGTCATCTTGCATTTTGATGACAGTGGTCATGTAGAATTTTGATTAAAGGTATCATGGAGCACTGTGATGACAAAGGCCAAGGAACCTTTTGATGACAAGTGTCATTGAGCAATGGGATGACACGGGAATGGAGTATTATGATGACAAGTGTTCTGGAGCATTGTGATGACAAGGGCATGGAGCATTGTGATTAAAGGTGACAAGGAGCATTGTGATGACAACGGCATGGAGCATTGTGATGACACGGGCATGGAGCATTGTAATGATAGGCTATCTGGAACATTGTGATGAAAAAGGGACGGAGCATTTTGATGAGAGCGTCCAAGGAGTATTGTGCTGACAATGGCATGGAGCATTGTGATGAAAAGGGTACTGGAGCACTGTGAGGAAAGGAGTCATGGATCATTGTGATGACAGGGGTCATGGAGCTTTGTGATGACAAGGGTCATGGAGCATTGTGATGACACGGTCAAGGAACATTGCGATGACAAGAATTCTGGAGCATTGTGATGAAAGGGCATGGAGCATTGTGATTAAAGGTGACAAGGAGCATTGTGATGATATGGGCAGAGAATTTTGTGATGACAGGGGTCATGGAGCTTTTTGGTAAGAGAGGCCTTGGAGATTTGTGACGGCAGGCGTCATGGGGCATTGTGATGACAGCGGTCTTGGAGCATTGGGTTGAAAGGGGTCATGGAGCACTGTGATTACAGGGGCCATGGAGCATTGTGAATACAAAGGCTATGGAGCAGTGAGATGATATGTTTCATGGAGCATTGTGATGAAAGTGATCATGGATCATTGTGATGACAAGTGTCCTGGACCACAGTGATGACACGGGTCAGGGAGCATTGTGATGGCAAGGGCCATGGAGAATTGTGATGACACGTGTCATGGGGCATTTTGATGACATTGGCATGGAACATTATGCTGACAATGTTCTGCAGCATTTTGATGACAAGGGCATGGAGCTTTGTGATGAGAGGGCCCATGGAACATTGTGATGACAAAGGCCATGGAGCATTGTGATGCCACGGTTATGGAACTTTGTGATGACAAGAATTCTGGAGCATCGTGAGGAAAAAGACATGGAGCATTGTGATTAAAGGGGACATGGAGCATTGTGATGACAAGGGCCATGGATCATTGTGATGCCACGGTCATGGAACATTGGGATGACAAGAATTCTGGAACATTGTGAGGAAACAGGCATGGAGCATTGTGATTAAAGGGGACATGGAGCATTGTGATGACATGGGCAGGGAACACTGTGATGACAGGCGTTATGGAGCAATGTGATGACAAGTGTCGTGGAGCATTGTGATGAGAGGGGCCTTGGAGAATTGTGATGACAGGGGTCATGGAGCATTGTGATGACATGGGCCATGGAGCATTGTGAAGACAATATTCATGGAGCATTGTGATGACACGGGCATGGAGCATTGTAATGATAGGCTATCTGGAGCATTGTGATAAAAAGGGGATGGAGCATTTTGATAAAATGGTCCAAGTAGCATTGTGCTGACAATGGCATGGAGCATTGTGATGAAAAGGGTACTGGAGCAATGTGAGGAAAGGAGTCATGGATCATTGTGGTGACAGGGGTCATGGAGCTTTGTGATGACAAGGGTCATGGAGCTTTTTGGTAAGAGAGGCCTTGGAGATTTGTGATGGCAGGCGTCATGGGGCATTGTGATGAGAGCGGTCTTGGAGCATTGTGATGAAAGGGGTCATGGAGCACTGTGATTACAGGGGCCATGGAGCATTGTGAATACAAAGGCTATGGAGCACTGAGATGACATGGTTCATGGAGCATTGTGATGAAAGTGATCATGGATCATTGTGATGACAAGTGTCCTGGAACCTTGTGATGACACGGTTCAAGGAGCACTGTGATGACAAGGACCATGGCGAATTGTGATGACATATGTCCTGGGGCATTGTGATGACAGTGGTCATCTACAATTGTGATGAAAGGTATCATGGAGCACTGTGATGACAGGGGCCATGGAACATTGTGATGACAAAGGCCATGGAGCATTTTGATGACAAGTGTCATGGGGCATTTTGATGACATTGGCATGGAGCATTATGATGAAAAGAGTTCTGGAGCGTTTTGATGACAAGGGCATGGAGATTTGTGATGAGAAGGGCCATGGAACATTGTGATGACAAAGGCCATGGAGCAATTTGATGCCAGGTGTCATGGGGCATTTTGATGACATTGGCATTACCATTATGATGAAAAGTGTCCTGGAGCATTTTGATGACAAGGGCATGGAGCATTGTGATGACAGGGTCCATGGAATATTTTGATGACAAAGGCCAGGGAGCATTGTGATGCCACGGTCATGGAACATTGTGATGACAAGAATTCTGGAGCATTGTGATGAAAAGGGCCATGGAGCATTGTGATGCCACGGTCTAGGAACATTGGGATGACGAGAAATCTGGAGCATTGTGAGGAAACAGGCATGGAGCATTGTGATTAAAGGGGACATGGAGCATTGTGATGACATGGGCAGGGAACACTGTGATGACAGGTGTTATGGAGCAATGTGATGACAAGTGTTGTGGAGCATTGTGATGAGAGGGGCCTTGGAGAATTGTGATGACAGGGGTAATGGTGCATTGTGATGACATGGGACATGTAGCATTGTGAAGACAAGATTCATGGAGCATTGTGATGACACGGGCATGAAGCATGGTGATGACAACAGACCTGGAGCATTGTGATGACAAGGGCATGGAGCATTGTGATGAAAAGGGTACTGGAGCACTGTGAGGAAAGGAGTCATGGATCATTGTGATGACAGGGGTCATGGAGCTTTGTGATGACAAGGGTTATGGAGCATTGTGATGACACGGTCAAGGAACATTGCGATGACAAGAATTCTGGAGCATTGTGATGAAAGGGCATGGAGCATTGTGATTAAAGGTGACAAGGAGCATTGTGATGATATGGGCAGAGAACTTTGTGATGACAGGGGTCATGGAGCTTTTTGGTAAGAGAGGCCTTGGAGATTTCTGATTGCAGGCGTCATGGGGCATTGTGATGACAGTGGTCTTGGAGCATTGTGATGAAAAGGGTCATGGAGCACTGTGATTACAGGGGCCATGGAGCATTGTGAATACAAAGGCTATGGAGCAGTGAGATGACAGGGTTCATGGAGCATTGTGATGAAAGGGATCATGGATCATTGTGATGACAAGTGTCCTGGAACATTGTGATGACACGGTTCATGGAGCACTGTGATGACAAGGACCATGGCGAATTGTGATGACATCTGTCCTGGGGCATTGTGATGACAGTGGTCATCTAGAATTGTGATGAAAGGTATCGTGGAGCACTGTGATGACAGGGGCCATGGAACATTGTGATGACAAAGGCCATGGAGCATTGTGATGACAAGTGTCATGGAGCATTGTAATGAAAGGTTTCATTTTGCACTGTGATGACAAGGGGGATGGAGTATTGTGATGAAACTGGTCCTGGAGCATTGTGATAACAAAAGCCATGGAGCTTTGTGATGACAGGCATCATGGAGCATTGTGAAGAAAGGGGCCATGGGGAATTGTAATGACAATAGAGAAATGTGATGAAAATGGTCAGCGAGCATAGTGATTAAAGTGGTCATTGAGAATTGTGATGAAAAGCGACAGAGAGCATTGTGATGACAAAGGTCATGGAGAACAGTGATGACCAGGGTCATGTAGCATTGTGATGTCACGGTCATGGAACATTGTGATGACAAGAATTCTGGAACATTGTGATGACAAGGGCCATGGAACAGTGTGAGGACAAGAATTCTGGAGCATTGTGAGGAAACAGGCATGGAGCATTGTGATTATAGGGGACATGGAGCATTGTGATGACATGGGCAGGGAACACTGTGATGACAGGTGTTATGGAGCAATGTGATGACAAATGTCGTGGATCATTGTGATGAGAGGGGCCTTGGAGAATTGTGATGACAGGGGTCATGGAGCATTGTGATGACATGGGCCATGGAGCATTGTGAAGACAAGATTCATGGAGCATTGTGATGACACGGGCATGAAGCATGGTGATGACAACAGACCTGGAGCATTGTGATGACAAGGGCATGGAGCATTGTGATTCCAGGAGACCTGGAGCATTGTGATGACATTGGCAGGGATCATTGTGATTCCAGGGATCATGGAGCATTGTGATGAAAAGTGTCATCCCATATTGTGCTGACACAGATCATGGAGCATTTTGATGAGAGTGGCCTTGGAGCACAGTGATGAGAGATGTCATGGGGCATTATGGTGACAGTGGTAAAGGAGCATTGTGATGAAAGTGTTCATGGAGCAACGCGATTATCGGGACAATGGAGCATTGTGAATAGAAAGGCCATGGAGCATTGAGATAACAGAGTTCATGGAGCAGTGTGATGAAAGTGGTCATGGATCACTGTGATGACAAGTGTCCTGGAACCTAGTGATGACACGGTTCATACAGCCTTGAGATGACAAGGGCCAAGGCGAATTGTGATGACACTTGTCATGGGGCATTGTGATGACATTGGTCATCTTGCATTTTGATGACAGTGGTCATGTAGAATTTTGATTAAAGGTATCATGGAGCACTGTGATGACAAAGGCCAAGGAACCTTTTGATGACAAGTGTCATTGAGCAATGGGATGACACGGGAATGGAGTATTATGATGACAAGTGTTCTGGAGCATTGTGATGACAAGGGCATGGAGCATTGTGATTAAAGGTGACAAGGAGCATTGCGATGACAACGGCATGGAGCATTGTGATGACACGGGCATGGAGCATTGTAATGATAGGCTATCTGGAACATTGTGATGAAAAAGGGACGGAGCATTTTGATGAGAGCGTCCAAGGAGTATTGTGCTGACAATGGCATGGAGCATTGTGATGAAAAGGGTACTGGAGCACTGTGAGGAAAGGAGTCATGGATCATTGTGATGACAGGGGTCATGGAGCTTTGTGATGACAAGGGTCATGGAGCATTGTGATGACACGGTCAAGGAACATTGCGATGACAAGAATTCTGGAGCATTGTGATGAAAGGGCATGGAGCATTGTGATTAAAGGTGACAAGGAGCATTGTGATGATATGGGCAGAGAATTTTGTGATGACAGGGGTCATGGAGCTTTTTGGTAAGAGAGGCCTTGGAGATTTGTGACGGCAGGCGTCATGGGGCATTGTGATGACAGCGGTCTTGGAGCATTGGGTTGAAAGGGGTCATGGAGCACTGTGATTACAGGGGCCATGGAGCATTGTGAATACAAAGGCTATGGAGCAGTGAGATGATATGTTTCATGGAGCATTGTGATGAAAGTGATCATGGATCATTGTGATGACAAGTGTCCTGGACCACAGTGATGACACGGGTCAGGGAGCATTGTGATGGCAAGGGCCATGGCGAATTGTGATGACACGTGTCATGGGGCATTTTGATGACATTGGCATGGAACATTATGCTGACAATGTTCTGCAGCATTTTGATGACAAGGGCATGGAGCTTTGTGATGAGAGGGCCCATGGAACATTGTGATGACAAAGGCCATGGAGCATTGTGATGCCACGGTTATGGAACTTTGTGATGACAAGAATTCTGGAGCATCGTGAGGAAAAAGACATGGAGCATTGTGATTAAAGGGGACATGGAGCATTGTGATGACAAGGGCCATGGATCATTGTGATGCCACGGTCATGGAACATTGGGATGACAAGAATTCTGGAACATTGTGAGGAAACAGGCATGGAGCATTGTGATTAAAGGGGACATGGAGCATTGTGATGACATGGGCAGGGAACACTGTGATGACAGGCGTTATGGAGCAATGTGATGACAAGTGTCGTGGAGCATTGTGATGAGAGGGGCCTTGGAGAATTGTGATGACAGGGGTCATGGAGCATTGTGATGACATGGGCCATGGAGCATTGTGAAGACAATATTCATGGAGCATTGTGATGACACGGGCATGGAGCATTGTAATGATAGGCTATCTGGAGCATTGTGATAAAAAGGGGATGGAGCATTTTGATAAAATGGTCCAAGTAGCATTGTGCTGACAATGGCATGGAGCATTGTGATGAAAAGGGTACTGGAGCAATGTGAGGAAAGGAGTCATGGATCATTGTGGTGACAGGGGTCATGGAGCTTTGTGATGACAAGGGTCATGGAGCTTTTTGGTAAGAGAGGCCTTGGAGATTTGTGATGGCAGGCGTCATGGGGCATTGTGATGAGAGCGGTCTTGGAGCATTGTGATGAAAGGGGTCATGGAGCACTGTGATTACAGGGGCCATGGAGCATTGTGAATACAAAGGCTATGGAGCACTGAGATGACATGGTTCATGGAGCATTGTGATGAAAGTGATCATGGATCATTGTGATGACAAGTGTCCTGGAACCTTGTGATGACACGGTTCAAGGAGCACTGTGATGACAAGGACCATGGCGAATTGTGATGACATATGTCCTGGGGCATTGTGATGACAGTGGTCATCTACAATTGTGATGAAAGGTATCATGGAGCACTGTGATGACAGGGGCCATGGAACATTGTGATGACAAAGGCCATGGAGCATTTTGATGACAAGTGTCATGGGGCATTTTGATGACATTGGCATGGAGCATTATGATGAAAAGAGTTCTGGAGCGTTTTGATGACAAGGGCATGGAGATTTGTGATGAGAAGGGCCATGGAACATTGTGATGACAAAGGCCATGGAGCAATTTGATGCCAGGTGTCATGGGGCATTTTGATGACATTGGCATTACCATTATGATGAAAAGTGTCCTGGAGCATTTTGATGACAAGGGCATGGAGCATTGTGATGACAGGGTCCATGGAATATTTTGATGAAAAGGCCAGGGAGCATTGTGATGCCACGGTCATGGAACATTGTGATGACAAGAATCCTGGAGCATCTTGAGGAAAATGGCATGGAGTATTGTGATTATAGGGGACATGGAGCATTGTGATGACATGGGCAGGGAACACTGTGATGACAGGTGTTATGGAGCAATGTGATGACAAGTGTCATGGAGCATTGTGATGAGAGGGGCCTTGGAGTATTGTGATGACAGGGGTCATGGAGCATTGGGATAACATGGGCCATGGATCATTGTGAAGAGAAGATTCGTGGAGCATTGTGATGACACGGGCATGAAGCATGGTGATGACAACAGACCTGGAGCATTGTGATGACAAGGGCATGGAGCATTGTGATTACAGGAGACATGGGGCATTGTGATGACATTGGCAGGGATCATTGTGATTCCAGGGAACATGGAGCATTGTGATGACAAGTGTCATCGCATATTGTGCTGACACGGATCATGGAGCATTTTAATGAGAGTGGCCTTGGAGCAGAGTGATGAGAGACGTCATGGGGCATTATGGTGACAGTGGTCAAGGAGCATTGTGATGAAAGTGTTCATGGAGCAACTCGATTATCGGGACAATGGAGCATTGTGAATACAAAGGCCATGGAGCATTGAGATAACAGAGTTCATGGAGCATTGTGATGAAAGTGGTCATGGATCACTGTGATGACAAGTGTCCTGGAACCTTGTGATGACACGGTTCATCGAGTATTGTGATGACAAGGGTCATAGCGAATTGTGACGACAGGTGTCATGGGGCATTGTGATGACAGTGATCATCTAGGAATTGTGATGAAAGGTGTCATGGAGCACTGTGATGACTGGGGGCATGAAGCATTGTTATGAAAATTGTCCTGGATTATTGTGATGACAGCAGTCATGGAGTATTGTGATGACAGCTATTATGCAGCATTGTGTTGACAAGGGTATGGACTATTGTGATGACAATGGTCATGGAGCAATGTGATGAAAGTTTTCATGGAGCATCGTGATGAAAAGTGCCTGGGAGCATTGTGACGATAAAGGCCATGGAGTATTGTGATGACAAGTGTCATGGAGCATTGTAATGAAAGGTTTCATTGTGCACTGTGATGACAAGGGGGATGGAGTATTGTGATGAAACTGGTCCTGGAGCATTGTGATAACAAAAGCCATGGAGCTTTGTGATGACAGGCATCATGGAGCATTGTGAAGAAAGGGGCCATGGGGAATTGTAATGACAATAGAGAAATGTGATGAAAATGGTCAGCGAGCATAGTGATTAAAGTGGTCATTGAGAATTGTGATGAAAAGCGACAGAGAGCATTGTGATGACAAAGGTCATGGAGAACATTGATGACCAGGGTATTGTAGCATAGTGATGCCACGGTCATGGAACATTTTGATGACAAGAATTCTGGAGAATCGTGAGGAAAAAGGCATGGAGCATTGTGATTATAGGGGACATGGAGCATTGAGATGACATGGGCAGGGAACACTGTGATGACAGGTGTTATGGAGCAATGTGATGACAATTGTCGTGAAGCATTGTGATGAGCGTGGCCTTGGAGAATTGTGATGAGAGGGGTCATGGTGCACTGTGATGACATGGGCCATGGAGCATTGTGAAGACAAGCTTCATGGAGCATTGTGATGACACGGGAATGAAGCATGGTGATGAAAACAGACCCGAACATTGTGATGACAAGGGCCTGGATCATTGTGATTACAGGAGACATGGAGCATTGTGATGACATTGGCAGGGATCATTGTGATTCCAGGGATCATGGAGCATTGTGATGACAAGTGTCATGCAATATTGTGCTGACACAGATCATGGAGCATTTTGATGAGAGTGGCCTTGGAGCACAGTGATGAGAGACGTCATGGGGCATTATGGTGACAGTGGTCAAGGAGCATGGTGATGAAAGTGTTCATGGAGCAACGCGATTATCGGGACATTGGAGCATTGTGAATTCAAAGGCCATGGAGCATTGAGATAAGAGAGTTCATGGAGCATTGTGATGAAAGTGGTCATGGATCACTGTGATGACAAGTGTCCTTGAAACTAGTGATGACACGGTTCATAAAGCCTTGAGGTGACAAGGGCCAACGCGAAGTGTGATGACACGTGTCATGGGGCATTGTGATGACATTGGTCATCTTGCATTGTGATGACAGTGGTCATGTAGAATTTTGATTAAAGGTATCATGGAGCACTGTGATGACAAAGGCCAAGGAACATTTTGATGACAAGTGTCATTGAGCAATGGGATGACACGGGAATGGAGTATTATGATGACAAGTGTTCTGGAGCATTGTGATGACAAGGGCATGGAGCATTGTGATTACAGGGGCCATGGAGCATTGTGATGACAAGGGCATGGAGCATTGTGATGACAGGGTCCATGGAATATTTTGATGACAAAGGCCAGGGAGCATTGTGATGCCACGGTCATGGAACATTGTGATGACAAGAATTCTGGGGCATTGTGATGAAAAGGGCCATGGAGCATTGTGATGCCACGGTCATGGAACATTGGGATGACAAGAAATCTGGAGCATTGTGAGGAAACAGGCATGGAGCATTGTGATTAAAGGGGACATGGAGCATTGTGATGACATGGGCAGGGAACACTGTGATGACAGGTGTTATGGAGCAATGTGATGACAAGTGTCGTGGAGCATTGTGATGAGAGGGGCCTTGGAGAATTGTGATGACAGGGGTCATGGAGCATTGTGATGACATGGGCCATGGAGCATTGTGAAGACAATATTCATGGAGCATTGTGATGACACGGGCATGGAGCATTGTAATGATAGGCTATCTGGAGCATTGTGATAAAAAGGGGATGGAGCATTTTGATAAAATGGTCCAAGTAGCATTGTGCTGACAATGGCATGGAGCATTGTGATGAAAAGGGTACTGGAGCAATGTGAGGAAAGGAGTCATGGATCATTGTGGTGACAGGGGTCATGGAGCTTTGTGATGACAAGGGTCATGGAGCTTTTTGGTAAGAGAGGCCTTGGAGATTTGTGATGGCAGGCGTCATGGGGCATTGTGATGAGAGCGGTCTTGGAGCACTGTGATGAAAGGGGTCATGGAGCACTGTGATTACAGGGGCCATGGAGCATTGTGAATACAAAGGCTATGGAGCACTGAGATGACATGGTTCATGGAGCATTGTGATGAAAGTGATCATGGATCATTGTGATGACAAGTGTCCTGGAACCTTGTGATGACACGGTTCAAGGAGCACTGTGATGACAAGGACCATGGCGAATTGTGATGACATATGTCCTGGGGCATTGTGATGACAGTGGTCATCTACAATTGTGATGAAAGGTATCATGGAGCACTGTGATGACAGGGGCCATGGAACATTGTGATGACAAAGGCCATGGAGCATTTTGATGACAAGTGTCATGGGGCATTTTGATGACATTGGCATGGAGCATTATGATGAAAAGAGTTCTGGAGCGTTTTGATGACAAGGGCATGGAGATTTGTGATGAGAAGGGCCATGGAACATTGTGATGACAAAGGCCATGGAGCAATTTGATGCCAGGTGTCATGGGGCATTTTGATGACATTGGCATTACCATTATGATGAAAAGTGTCCTGGAGCATTTTGATGACAAGGGCATGGAGCATTGTGATGACAGGGTCCATGGAATATTTTGATGACAAAGGCCAGGGAGCATTGTGATGCCACGGTCATGGAACATTGTGATGACAAGAATTCTGGAGCATTGTGATGAAAAGGGCCATGGAGCATTGTGATGCCACGGTCATGGAACATTGGGATGACAAGAAATCTGGAGCATTGTGAGGAAACAGGCATGGAGCATTGTGATTAAAGGGGACATGGAGCATTGTGATGACATGGGCAGGGAACACTGTGATGACAGGTGTTATGGAGCAATGTGATGACAAGTGTCGTGGAGCATTGTGATGAGAGGGGCCTTGGAGAATTGTGATGACAGGGGTCATGGTGCATTGTGATGATATGGGACATGGAGCATTGTGAAGACAAGATTCATGGAGCATTGTGATGACACGGGCATGAAGCATGGTGATGACAACAGACCTGGAGCATTGTGATGACAAGGGCATGGAGCATTGTGATGCAAAGGGTACTGGAGCACTGTGAGGAAAGGAGTCATGGATCATTGTGATGACAGGGGTCATGGAGCTTTGTGATGACAAGGGTTATGGAGCATTGTGATGACACGGTCAAGGAACATTGCGATGACAAGAATTCTGGAGCATTGTGATGAAAGGGCATGGAGCATTGTGATTAAAGGTGACAAGGAGCATTGTGATGATATGGGCAGAGAACTTTGTGATGACAGGGGTCATGGAGCTTTTAGGTAAGAGAGGCCTTGGAGATTTCTGATTGCAGGCGTCATGGGGAATTGTGATGACAGTGGTCTTGGAGCATTGTGATGAAAAGGGTCATGGAGCACTGTGATTACAGGGGCCATGGAGCATTGTGAATACAAAGGCTATGGAGCAGTGAGATGACAGGGTTCATGGAGCATTGTGATGAAAGGGATCATGGATCATTGTGATGACAAGTGTCCTGGAACATTGTGATGACACGGTTCATGGAGCACTGTGATGACAAGGACCATGGCGAATTGTGATGACATCTGTCCTGGGGCATTGTGATGACAGTGGTCATCTAGAATTGTGATGAAAGGTATCGTGGAGCACTGTGATGACAGGGGCCATGGAACATTGTGATGACAAAGGCCATGGAGCATTGTGATGACAAGTGTCATGGAGCATTGTAATGAAAGGTTTCATTTTGCACTGTGATGACAAGGGGGATGGAGTATTGTGATGAAACTGGTCCTGGAGCATTGTGATAACAAAAGCCATGGAGCTTTGTGATGACAGGCATCATGGAGCATTGTGAAGAAAGGGGCCATGGGGAATTGTAATGACAATAGAGAAATGTGATGAAAATGGTCAGCGAGCATAGTGATTAAAGTGGTCATTGAGAATTGTGATGAAAAGCGACAGAGAGCATTGTGATGACAAAGGTCATGGAGAACAGTGATGACCAGGGTCATGTAGCATTGTGATGTCACGGTCATGGAACATTGTGATGACAAGAATTCTGGAACATTGTGATGACAAGGGCCATGGAACAGTGTGAGGACAAGAATTCTGGAGCATTGTGAGGAAACAGGCATGGAGCATTGTGATTATAGGGGACATGGAGCATTGTGATGACATGGGCAGGGAACACTGTGATGACAGGTGTTATGGAGCAATGTGATGACAAATGTCGTGGATCATTGTGATGAGAGGGGCCTTGGAGAATTGTGATGACAGGGGTCATGGAGCATTGTGATGACATGGGCCATGGAGCATTGTGAAGACAAGATTCATGGAGCATTGTGATGACACGGGCATGAAGCATGGTGATGACAACAGACCTGGAGCATTGTGATGACAAGGGCATGGAGCATTGTGATTCCAGGAGACCTGGAGCATTGTGATGACATTGGCAGGGATCATTGTGATTCCAGGGATCATGGAGCATTGTGATGAAAAGTGTCATCCCATATTGTGCTGACACAGATCATGGAGCATTTTGATGAGAGTGGCCTTGGAGCACAGTGATGAGAGATGTCATGGGGCATTATGGTGACAGTGGTAAAGGAGCATTGTGATGAAAGTGTTCATGGAGCAACGCGATTATCGGGACAATGGAGCATTGTGAATAGAAAGGCCATGGAGCATTGAGATAACAGAGTTCATGGAGCAGTGTGATGAAAGTGGTCATGGATCACTGTGATGACAAGTGTCCTGGAACCTAGTGATGACACGGTTCATACAGCCTTGAGATGACAAGGGCCAAGGCGAATTGTGATGACACTTGTCATGGGGCATTGTGATGACATTGGTCATCTTGCATTTTGATGACAGTGGTCATGTAGAATTTTGATTAAAGGTATCATGGAGCACTGTGATGACAAAGGCCAAGGAACCTTTTGATGACAAGTGTCATTGAGCAATGGGATGACACGGGAATGGAGTATTATGATGACAAGTGTTCTGGAGCATTGTGATGACAAGGGCATGGAGCATTGTGATTAAAGGTGACAAGGAGCATTGCGATGACAACGGCATGGAGCATTGTGATGACACGGGCATGGAGCATTGTAATGATAGGCTATCTGGAACATTGTGATGAAAAAGGGACGGAGCATTTTGATGAGAGCGTCCAAGGAGTATTGTGCTGACAATGGCATGGAGCATTGTGATGAAAAGGGTACTGGAGCACTGTGAGGAAAGGAGTCATGGATCATTGTGATGACAGGGGTCATGGAGCTTTGTGATGACAAGGGTCATGGAGCATTGTGATGACACGGTCAAGGAACATTGCGATGACAAGAATTCTGGAGCATTGTGATGAAAGGGCATGGAGCATTGTGATTAAAGGTGACAAGGAGCATTGTGATGATATGGGCAGAGAATTTTGTGATGACAGGGGTCATGGAGCTTTTTGGTAAGAGAGGCCTTGGAGATTTGTGACGGCAGGCGTCATGGGGCATTGTGATGACAGCGGTCTTGGAGCATTGGGTTGAAAGGGGTCATGGAGCACTGTGATTACAGGGGCCATGGAGCATTGTGAATACAAAGGCTATGGAGCAGTGAGATGATATGTTTCATGGAGCATTGTGATGAAAGTGATCATGGATCATTGTGATGACAAGTGTCCTGGACCACAGTGATGACACGGGTCAGGGAGCATTGTGATGGCAAGGGCCATGGCGAATTGTGATGACACGTGTCATGGGGCATTTTGATGACATTGGCATGGAACATTATGCTGACAATGTTCTGCAGCATTTTGATGACAAGGGCATGGAGCTTTGTGATGAGAGGGCCCATGGAACATTGTGATGACAAAGGCCATGGAGCATTGTGATGCCACGGTTATGGAACTTTGTGATGACAAGAATTCTGGAGCATCGTGAGGAAAAAGACATGGAGCATTGTGATTAAAGGGGACATGGAGCATTGTGATGACAAGGGCCATGGATCATTGTGATGCCACGGTCATGGAACATTGGGATGACAAGAATTCTGGAACATTGTGAGGAAACAGGCATGGAGCATTGTGATTAAAGGGGACATGGAGCATTGTGATGACATGGGCAGGGAACACTGTGATGACAGGCGTTATGGAGCAATGTGATGACAAGTGTCGTGGAGCATTGTGATGAGAGGGGCCTTGGAGAATTGTGATGACAGGGGTCATGGAGCATTGTGATGACATGGGCCATGGAGCATTGTGAAGACAATATTCATGGAGCATTGTGATGACACGGGCATGGAGCATTGTAATGATAGGCTATCTGGAGCATTGTGATAAAAAGGGGATGGAGCATTTTGATAAAATGGTCCAAGTAGCATTGTGCTGACAATGGCATGGAGCATTGTGATGAAAAGGGTACTGGAGCAATGTGAGGAAAGGAGTCATGGATCATTGTGGTGACAGGGGTCATGGAGCTTTGTGATGACAAGGGTCATGGAGCTTTTTGGTAAGAGAGGCCTTGGAGATTTGTGATGGCAGGCGTCATGGGGCATTGTGATGAGAGCGGTCTTGGAGCATTGTGATGAAAGGGGTCATGGAGCACTGTGATTACAGGGGCCATGGAGCATTGTGAATACAAAGGCTATGGAGCACTGAGATGACATGGTTCATGGAGCATTGTGATGAAAGTGATCATGGATCATTGTGATGACAAGTGTCCTGGAACCTTGTGATGACACGGTTCAAGGAGCACTGTGATGACAAGGACCATGGCGAATTGTGATGACATATGTCCTGGGGCATTGTGATGACAGTGGTCATCTACAATTGTGATGAAAGGTATCATGGAGCACTGTGATGACAGGGGCCATGGAACATTGTGATGACAAAGGCCATGGAGCATTGTGATGACAAGTGTCATGGGGCATTTTGATGACATTGGCATGGAGCATTGTGATGACAGGGGCCATGGAACATTGTGAGGACACAGGCCATGGAGCATTGTGATGACAAGTGTCATGGGGCATTTTGATGACATTGGCATGGAGCATTATGATGAAAAGAGTTCTGGAGCGTTTTGATGACAAGGGCATGGAGATTTGTGATGAGAAGGGCCATGGAACATTGTGATGACAAAGGCCATGGAGCAATTTGATGCCAGGTGTCATGGGGCATTTTGATGACATTGGCATTACCATTATGATGAAAAGTGTCCTGGAGCATTTTGATGACAAGGGCATGGAGCATTGTGATGACAGGGTCCATGGAATATTTTGATGACAAAGGCCAGGGAGCATTGTGATGCCACGGTCATGGAACATTGTGATGACAAGAATTCTGGAGCATTGTGATGAAAAGGGCCATGGAGCATTGTGATGCCACGGTCATGGAACATTGGGATGACAAGAAATCTGGAGCATTGTGAGGAAACAGGCATGGAGCATTGTGATTAAAGGGGACATGGAGCATTGTGATGACATGGGCAGGGAACACTGTGATGACAGGTGTTATGGAGCAATGTGATGACAAGTGTCGTGGAGCATTGTGATGAGAGGGGCCTTGGAGAATTGTGATGACAGGGGTCATGGTGCATTGTGATGACATGGGACATGGAGCATTGTGAAGACAAGATTCATGGAGCATTGTGATGACACGGGCATGAAGCATGGTGATGACAACAGACCTGGAGCATTGTGATGACAAGGGCATGGAGCATTGTGATGCAAAGGGTACTGGAGCACTGTGAGGAAAGGAGTCATGGATCATTGTGATGACAGGGGTCATGGAGCTTTGTGATGACAAGGGTTATGGAGCATTGTGATGACACGGTCAAGGAACATTGCGATGACAAGAATTCTGGAGCATTGTGATGAAAGGGCATGGAGCATTGTGATTAAAGGTGACAAGGAGCATTGTGATGATATGGGCAGAGAACTTTGTGATGACAGGGGTCATGGAGCTTTTAGGTAAGAGAGGCCTTGGAGATTTCTGATTGCAGGCGTCATGGGGAATTGTGATGACAGTGGTCTTGGAGCATTGTGATGAAAAGGGTCATGGAGCACTGTGATTACAGGGGCCATGGAGCATTGTGAATACAAAGGCTATGGAGCAGTGAGATGACAGGGTTCATGGAGCATTGTGATGAAAGGGATCATGGATCATTGTGATGACAAGTGTCCTGGAACATTGTGATGACACGGTTCATGGAGCACTGTGATGACAAGGACCATGGCGAATTGTGATGACATCTGTCCTGGGGCATTGTGATGACAGTGGTCATCTAGAATTGTGATGAAAGGTATCGTGGAGCACTGTGATGACAGGGGCCATGGAACATTGTGATGACAAAGGCCATGGAGCATTGTGATGACAAGTGTCATGGAGCATTGTAATGAAAGGTTTCATTTTGCACTGTGATGACAAGGGGGATGGAGTATTGTGATGAAACTGGTCCTGGAGCATTGTGATAACAAAAGCCATGGAGCTTTGTGATGACAGGCATCATGGAGCATTGTGAAGAAAGGGGCCATGGGGAATTGTAATGACAATAGAGAAATGTGATGAAAATGGTCAGCGAGCATAGTGATTAAAGTGGTCATTGAGAATTGTGATGAAAAGCGACAGAGAGCATTGTGATGACAAAGGTCATGGAGAACAGTGATGACCAGGGTCATGTAGCATTGTGATGTCACGGTCATGGAACATTGTGATGACAAGAATTCTGGAACATTGTGATGACAAGGGCCATGGAACAGTGTGAGGACAAGAATTCTGGAGCATTGTGAGGAAACAGGCATGGAGCATTGTGATTATAGGGGACATGGAGCATTGTGATGACATGGGCAGGGAACACTGTGATGACAGGTGTTATGGAGCAATGTGATGACAAATGTCGTGGATCATTGTGATGAGAGGGGCCTTGGAGAATTGTGATGACAGGGGTCATGGAGCATTGTGATGACATGGGCCATGGAGCATTGTGAAGACAAGATTCATGGAGCATTGTGATGACACGGGCATGAAGCATGGTGATGACAACAGACCTGGAGCATTGTGATGACAAGGGCATGGAGCATTGTGATTCCAGGAGACCTGGAGCATTGTGATGACATTGGCAGGGATCATTGTGATTCCAGGGATCATGGAGCATTGTGATGAAAAGTGTCATCCCATATTGTGCTGACACAGATCATGGAGCATTTTGATGAGAGTGGCCTTGGAGCACAGTGATGAGAGATGTCATGGGGCATTATGGTGACAGTGGTAAAGGAGCATTGTGATGAAAGTGTTCATGGAGCAACGCGATTATCGGGACAATGGAGCATTGTGAATAGAAAGGCCATGGAGCATTGAGATAACAGAGTTCATGGAGCAGTGTGATGAAAGTGGTCATGGATCACTGTGATGACAAGTGTCCTGGAACCTAGTGATGACACGGTTCATACAGCCTTGAGATGACAAGGGCCAAGGCGAATTGTGATGACACTTGTCATGGGGCATTGTGATGACATTGGTCATCTTGCATTTTGATGACAGTGGTCATGTAGAATTTTGATTAAAGGTATCATGGAGCACTGTGATGACAAAGGCCAAGGAACCTTTTGATGACAAGTGTCATTGAGCAATGGGATGACACGGGAATGGAGTATTATGATGACAAGTGTTCTGGAGCATTGTGATGACAAGGGCATGGAGCATTGTGATTAAAGGTGACAAGGAGCATTGTGATGACAACGGCATGGAGCATTGTGATGACACGGGCATGGAGCATTGTAATGATAGGCTATCTGGAACATTGTGATGAAAAAGGGACGGAGCATTTTGATGAGAGCGTCCAAGGAGTATTGTGCTGACAATGGCATGGAGCATTGTGATGAAAAGGGTACTGGAGCACTGTGAGGAAAGGAGTCATGGATCATTGTGATGACAGGGGTCATGGAGCTTTGTGATGACAAGGGTCATGGAGCATTGTGATGACACGGTCAAGGAACATTGCGATGACAAGAATTCTGGAGCATTGTGATGAAAGGGCATGGAGCATTGTGATTAAAGGTGACAAGGAGCATTGTGATGATATGGGCAGAGAATTTTGTGATGACAGGGGTCATGGAGCTTTTTGGTAAGAGAGGCCTTGGAGATTTGTGACGGCAGGCGTCATGGGGCATTGTGATGACAGCGGTCTTGGAGCATTGGGTTGAAAGGGGTCATGGAGCACTGTGATTACAGGGGCCATGGAGCATTGTGAATACAAAGGCTATGGAGCAGTGAGATGATATGTTTCATGGAGCATTGTGATGAAAGTGATCATGGATCATTGTGATGACAAGTGTCCTGGACCACAGTGATGACACGGGTCAGGGAGCATTGTGATGGCAAGGGCCATGGAGAATTGTGATGACACGTGTCATGGGGCATTTTGATGACATTGGCATGGAACATTATGCTGACAATGTTCTGCAGCATTTTGATGACAAGGGCATGGAGCTTTGTGATGAGAGGGCCCATGGAACATTGTGATGACAAAGGCCATGGAGCATTGTGATGCCACGGTTATGGAACTTTGTGATGACAAGAATTCTGGAGCATCGTGAGGAAAAAGACATGGAGCATTGTGATTAAAGGGGACATGGAGCATTGTGATGACAAGGGCCATGGATCATTGTGATGCCACGGTCATGGAACATTGGGATGACAAGAATTCTGGAACATTGTGAGGAAACAGGCATGGAGCATTGTGATTAAAGGGGACATGGAGCATTGTGATGACATGGGCAGGGAACACTGTGATGACAGGCGTTATGGAGCAATGTGATGACAAGTGTCGTGGAGCATTGTGATGAGAGGGGCCTTGGAGAATTGTGATGACAGGGGTCATGGAGCATTGTGATGACATGGGCCATGGAGCATTGTGAAGACAATATTCATGGAGCATTGTGATGACACGGGCATGGAGCATTGTAATGATAGGCTATCTGGAGCATTGTGATAAAAAGGGGATGGAGCATTTTGATAAAATGGTCCAAGTAGCATTGTGCTGACAATGGCATGGAGCATTGTGATGAAAAGGGTACTGGAGCAATGTGAGGAAAGGAGTCATGGATCATTGTGGTGACAGGGGTCATGGAGCTTTGTGATGACAAGGGTCATGGAGCTTTTTGGTAAGAGAGGCCTTGGAGATTTGTGATGGCAGGCGTCATGGGGCATTGTGATGAGAGCGGTCTTGGAGCATTGTGATGAAAGGGGTCATGGAGCACTGTGATTACAGGGGCCATGGAGCATTGTGAATACAAAGGCTATGGAGCACTGAGATGACATGGTTCATGGAGCATTGTGATGAAAGTGATCATGGATCATTGTGATGACAAGTGTCCTGGAACCTTGTGATGACACGGTTCAAGGAGCACTGTGATGACAAGGACCATGGCGAATTGTGATGACATATGTCCTGGGGCATTGTGATGACAGTGGTCATCTACAATTGTGATGAAAGGTATCATGGAGCACTGTGATGACAGGGGCCATGGAACATTGTGATGACAAAGGCCATGGAGCATTTTGATGACAAGTGTCATGGGGCATTTTGATGACATTGGCATGGAGCATTATGATGAAAAGAGTTCTGGAGCGTTTTGATGACAAGGGCATGGAGATTTGTGATGAGAAGGGCCATGGAACATTGTGATGACAAAGGCCATGGAGCAATTTGATGCCAGGTGTCATGGGGCATTTTGATGACATTGGCATTACCATTATGATGAAAAGTGTCCTGGAGCATTTTGATGACAAGGGCATGGAGCATTGTGATGACAGGGTCCATGGAATATTTTGATGACAAAGGCCAGGGAGCATTGTGATGCCACGGTCATGGAACATTGTGATGACAAGAATTCTGGAGCATTGTGATGAAAAGGGCCATGGAGCATTGTGATGCCACGGTCTAGGAACATTGGGATGACGAGAAATCTGGAGCATTGTGAGGAAACAGGCATGGAGCATTGTGATTAAAGGGGACATGGAGCATTGTGATGACATGGGCAGGGAACACTGTGATGACAGGTGTTATGGAGCAATGTGATGACAAGTGTTGTGGAGCATTGTGATGAGAGGGGCCTTGGAGAATTGTGATGACAGGGGTAATGGTGCATTGTGATGACATGGGACATGTAGCATTGTGAAGACAAGATTCATGGAGCATTGTGATGACACGGGCATGAAGCATGGTGATGACAACAGACCTGGAGCATTGTGATGACAAGGGCATGGAGCATTGTGATGAAAAGGGTACTGGAGCACTGTGAGGAAAGGAGTCATGGATCATTGTGATGACAGGGGTCATGGAGCTTTGTGATGACAAGGGTTATGGAGCATTGTGATGACACGGTCAAGGAACATTGCGATGACAAGAATTCTGGAGCATTGTGATGAAAGGGCATGGAGCATTGTGATTAAAGGTGACAAGGAGCATTGTGATGATATGGGCAGAGAACTTTGTGATGACAGGGGTCATGGAGCTTTTTGGTAAGAGAGGCCTTGGAGATTTCTGATTGCAGGCGTCATGGGGCATTGTGATGACAGTGGTCTTGGAGCATTGTGATGAAAAGGGTCATGGAGCACTGTGATTACAGGGGCCATGGAGCATTGTGAATACAAAGGCTATGGAGCAGTGAGATGACAGGGTTCATGGAGCATTGTGATGAAAGGGATCATGGATCATTGTGATGACAAGTGTCCTGGAACATTGTGATGACACGGTTCATGGAGCACTGTGATGACAAGGACCATGGCGAATTGTGATGACATCTGTCCTGGGGCATTGTGATGACAGTGGTCATCTAGAATTGTGATGAAAGGTATCGTGGAGCACTGTGATGACAGGGGCCATGGAACATTGTGATGACAAAGGCCATGGAGCATTGTGATGACAAGTGTCATGGAGCATTGTAATGAAAGGTTTCATTTTGCACTGTGATGACAAGGGGGATGGAGTATTGTGATGAAACTGGTCCTGGAGCATTGTGATAACAAAAGCCATGGAGCTTTGTGATGACAGGCATCATGGAGCATTGTGAAGAAAGGGGCCATGGGGAATTGTAATGACAATAGAGAAATGTGATGAAAATGGTCAGCGAGCATAGTGATTAAAGTGGTCATTGAGAATTGTGATGAAAAGCGACAGAGAGCATTGTGATGACAAAGGTCATGGAGAACAGTGATGACCAGGGTCATGTAGCATTGTGATGTCACGGTCATGGAACATTGTGATGACAAGAATTCTGGAACATTGTGATGACAAGGGCCATGGAACAGTGTGAGGACAAGAATTCTGGAGCATTGTGAGGAAACAGGCATGGAGCATTGTGATTATAGGGGACATGGAGCATTGTGATGACATGGGCAGGGAACACTGTGATGACAGGTGTTATGGAGCAATGTGATGACAAATGTCGTGGATCATTGTGATGAGAGGGGCCTTGGAGAATTGTGATGACAGGGGTCATGGAGCATTGTGATGACATGGGCCATGGAGCATTGTGAAGACAAGATTCATGGAGCATTGTGATGACACGGGCATGAAGCATGGTGATGACAACAGACCTGGAGCATTGTGATGACAAGGGCATGGAGCATTGTGATTCCAGGAGACCTGGAGCATTGTGATGACATTGGCAGGGATCATTGTGATTCCAGGGATCATGGAGCATTGTGATGAAAAGTGTCATCCCATATTGTGCTGACACAGATCATGGAGCATTTTGATGAGAGTGGCCTTGGAGCACAGTGATGAGAGATGTCATGGGGCATTATGGTGACAGTGGTAAAGGAGCATTGTGATGAAAGTGTTCATGGAGCAACGCGATTATCGGGACAATGGAGCATTGTGAATAGAAAGGCCATGGAGCATTGAGATAACAGAGTTCATGGAGCAGTGTGATGAAAGTGGTCATGGATCACTGTGATGACAAGTGTCCTGGAACCTAGTGATGACACGGTTCATACAGCCTTGAGATGACAAGGGCCAAGGCGAATTGTGATGACACTTGTCATGGGGCATTGTGATGACATTGGTCATCTTGCATTTTGATGACAGTGGTCATGTAGAATTTTGATTAAAGGTATCATGGAGCACTGTGATGACAAAGGCCAAGGAACCTTTTGATGACAAGTGTCATTGAGCAATGGGATGACACGGGAATGGAGTATTATGATGACAAGTGTTCTGGAGCATTGTGATGACAAGGGCATGGAGCATTGTGATTAAAGGTGACAAGGAGCATTGCGATGACAACGGCATGGAGCATTGTGATGACACGGGCATGGAGCATTGTAATGATAGGCTATCTGGAACATTGTGATGAAAAAGGGACGGAGCATTTTGATGAGAGCGTCCAAGGAGTATTGTGCTGACAATGGCATGGAGCATTGTGATGAAAAGGGTACTGGAGCACTGTGAGGAAAGGAGTCATGGATCATTGTGATGACAGGGGTCATGGAGCTTTGTGATGACAAGGGTCATGGAGCATTGTGATGACACGGTCAAGGAACATTGCGATGACAAGAATTCTGGAGCATTGTGATGAAAGGGCATGGAGCATTGTGATTAAAGGTGACAAGGAGCATTGTGATGATATGGGCAGAGAATTTTGTGATGACAGGGGTCATGGAGCTTTTTGGTAAGAGAGGCCTTGGAGATTTGTGACGGCAGGCGTCATGGGGCATTGTGATGACAGCGGTCTTGGAGCATTGGGTTGAAAGGGGTCATGGAGCACTGTGATTACAGGGGCCATGGAGCATTGTGAATACAAAGGCTATGGAGCAGTGAGATGATATGTTTCATGGAGCATTGTGATGAAAGTGATCATGGATCATTGTGATGACAAGTGTCCTGGACCACAGTGATGACACGGGTCAGGGAGCATTGTGATGGCAAGGGCCATGGCGAATTGTGATGACACGTGTCATGGGGCATTTTGATGACATTGGCATGGAACATTATGCTGACAATGTTCTGCAGCATTTTGATGACAAGGGCATGGAGCTTTGTGATGAGAGGGCCCATGGAACATTGTGATGACAAAGGCCATGGAGCATTGTGATGCCACGGTTATGGAACTTTGTGATGACAAGAATTCTGGAGCATCGTGAGGAAAAAGACATGGAGCATTGTGATTAAAGGGGACATGGAGCATTGTGATGACAAGGGCCATGGATCATTGTGATGCCACGGTCATGGAACATTGGGATGACAAGAATTCTGGAACATTGTGAGGAAACAGGCATGGAGCATTGTGATTAAAGG